>NC_069117.1:54410261-54721511 GCF_025612915.1 Magallana angulata
TTTCCAATTATTTGTAGAAATTATACCATAACTATGTATTATTAGGGCCCTAAGTTTGATTATAAGAATGATTGAAAAGAAGCTTGCATGTTCTGCAGCTACTTGCATCATGATATGATACTGTATTATAAAGAGTAAAATTATGATGTACTTAGCTAGTATGTCGAAAGGACAGGATACATCAATTTAAAAAATAACAGATAATAGAAGTTTTTAATGATAATATATTATAGTATTTTATGTTTAATTTCAGTGGTTAAGTGTGTAAAATAAGGCACTACAACTTGCTTATCATTGTTATGATTATTATAGTTTACATGCAAGATGAACAACACTTAACCAGTTAACATCACTGAATGTATTTAAGGAGGTTCCTAAAATTCCATGGTAATATTACATAATCTTATACATACAGATATATTGGCTACTTATTTATCTTTATTATAAAATGTCACAGATGTCAACAGAGGGTGGAGTGAAGCCTCCAGAGGCTACAGAGACAAAACCTGCCCTGACCTCTACAACTTCAACTCCATCAAGCACAGTTACAACAACCCAGACTTCCACTCCATCTGTAACCACACCCAAGTCAAGCTCACAACCGCTGGTAAATTGGGTCTTATTTGAAAAAGAACATGCATCTCAAATTTAACTCATTGTTATGCCCCCTCCCCCTCGAGGAAGAGAGGGCATATTGCTTTGCTGTTCTTCGTCTGTTTTTCTGTTGGTCAGTCCACCAACTGTTTCCTTTCATTTTCTTCACAGATGTTTTACATATTGAAATGAAATTTTATTTACAGATTTATCATATTGATATCTAGGTCATGCTATATTTTGGGTACAATCGAGCTATTTGACAGAATTATGCCTCATGGACTAAGAAAAATTCCAATCATTTGTAGTTGTTTCTGTTCATTTTCTTTGCAGAGGTTGCACTTACTGAAATGAAATTTGGTATGCAGATTTATCTTAATAATATCTAGGTCAAGCTTTATTTTGGGTACAATCAAGCAATTTTTGACATAGTTGTGTGCCTTGGACCTACCTGGTAGAAAAATTAGTTATTTGCAGTTTCCTTTCATTTTATTAGCAGATGTTTTCAAGGGAGGGGGGGATTAGTGTTTCACAAATATCTGTTGTTTATTTATTAACTTTGGATCATAATATAGATATTTTTTCTTTTCTTTCTTTTCTCTTAGAGACCAAATTATACCTTAAAATTTACGATGGCTGGTCACACAAAGGCTGTATCTTCCGTGAAATTCAGCCCTAATGGAGAATGGTTGGCGAGCTCAGGTACATACCTTGAAATCAACTATGATGTTCTTATGTCTGTGCATACATAAACTAAATGTTGTTTCATCATAATAGTTTTTTTTGCCATAGTTGTAAATTTACTGAAATTTTGCGTGTATTAATCATTTACCAGAAATTTTTACTGTACATGTTCTTTCAGGCAAAGATTAAATTGAAAATTATCCAGCTCTTGATCAGTTTTAAGTTGTTTTTCTCAAAAATATTGTATATAAACCATATTCTTGACTCTTGGCAATTCCTATTGCAATTCATTATCTTAAGTATTGCTGGCATTTTAAACAACTGATGCATCGTAAAATTTTTCTTCATAGCTGCAGACAAACTTATTAAAATTTGGGGAGCGTTTGATGGAAAATTTGAAAAAACAATTGTTGGACATAAACTGGTATGTATGCTTGATAAGTTACAATCTAAGATTGTTACTCGTGCATTTTGTTAACTTTAAGTATTTCTTTTGATAAGTAACCTGCTAAATTACTATCATTGAGAAAGATTTGTAAACTATTATTTTTAGTCTTTACATTTCTTGTATGAATGTATGTTACAGCAACAAGTATTCTATAGTTATTTTTGTTTTTTATTTCATTAAAGTTTTAAATGTACAAACTTTGACTAATTTTTCATGTGTAAAGTTTACAACACATTGAATTGTATTCTGTGTAGGGAATATCTGATGTGTCATGGTCCTCGGACAGTAGGCTTCTAGCCAGTGCCTCCGATGACAAAACTCTCAAGATCTGGGATTTTGCCACTGTAAGCAAGACAATATTGTTTTACAAATGTACTTTTCATTAATAAAGATGAATAACTGGGCATTGTGTCAATTATACTTGTCTTTTATAAACATATAAATTGTTTTAAAAAAAAAAAAAGTATACATATGAAAAAATTACCTGTTTATGCTATGAAAAAAATGTGAAGAAAAGAAATTTTCTTTTAAGAAATTCTTGATTCCATTTGAAGTAGATTTTTTTTTATCAAATCACTAATTGCTTGATTGAATTTTATTTTTCAGGGCAAATGTTTAAAGACTTTGAAAAGCCATACCAACTATGTGTTCTGTTGTAACTTCAATCCCCAGTCAAACCTCATTGTCTCTGGTTCTGTAAGTTTGCATATTCTCTTTTACATTGCTCATCACTGTTCAAAGAGTTCTTCACATTTAAAATGAAATAAAAATGGTTAAAGAGCATGTTCATAAGCACTGTGAAGTGCATGGATGGAATGGATTGTTGTTTTGGATACAATTATGGTTATTTGTAATATCTATTTTAAAACTGATGAAGGAAATATGAAATTTTCATCTTTGAAGTTTTAATAATATAAGGCAAGGCTATTTTTCTACAGTGATACTGATGGTTATTGTTGTTTGAGCATGTATTTGCATTACATGTATTAAGGAAAAGTGGAAATATCCACTCTTACAGTATATATTCTCAGATCTTGTTAAATGCATTATGAGATTTAGTTTGCACAGTGCTAAAATTCACAATCTGTAACAAATCAAGTTTAAATAGTACTCTCCTTTCTAGCATTTTGTCTTGTTTGGTTACAGTTTGACGAGAGTGTGAAGATTTGGGATGTCAAAACCGGGAAATGTCTGAAGACTCTCCCCGCCCACTCAGACCCCGTCACAGCCGTAAGTCTTCCCACTGGACAGTGTATTGTAACATTACCAAAGAGTTCTTTGTTACTCTGTTGGACAGTTCATTGTTTCTTTCTTTAGTTGCTGTGGAAAGGTTTACAAAACATTTAATAGACATTAAAGTGTATTTACTGGTATGTTAGCATAGAAAAATTTGCTGTTATTCCACATGCAAAATATGTTGATTTTTTTTTTTTTTTGAGAAAATATATCAGTAATATATACATGTAGCTCTAAAAAAAAATTGAAGCTGCCCAGCATTTTCATTTTACTAATAAGATTGATGTAGATTTTTTTTTTAAGAAAATAACTTCGGAGGTTCTTTTTATGTGTGGTATATCTGATATGAAATAAATTGTCTGTGTTAGATACATAACATTTAACAATGTTTCAAGACTTGGTCGATGAAAACTGTTCTCTTCTACAGGTTCACTTTAACAGAGATGGTTCCTTAATAGTCTCCAGTAGTTATGATGGACTGTGGTAAGATTCAATTTAAATAAACATAAAACTGAATTTACATCCCCAACAACTCTATGTAATATGCAGTCTTATCATTCCTGATTCAATTTTAGCTCCCTTGAATGTGCCAAGTAAAAAGTTAGCAGGAGGACATCTTATTTTTATCAACCTCAAAAAAGATGATGTAGATCTTTTCTTTGGATTAGTTGTTGCCTGATAAAGCTGACACATAAAATGTAACATTCACCAAGAAATACTCTTATTCAATTTCAGTCGAATCTGGGACACTGCTTCAGGACAATGTCTGAAAACTTTGATAGGTACGGACTCACATTGTGTTTATCATAAAACAATATAAAAAGACATCTTGATTTTGTATAAAAATATTTAATTATCACTGGTACCTTTGTCTGATTCAGATGATGACAATCCACCCGTGTCCTTTGTAAAATTCTCTCCCAATGGAAAGTACATCCTGGCAGCAACACTAGACAAGTAAGGAGATATTATTTCTGTAATACTGTGGTTTCATCAATATTCATTGAATACCAATTTTCGTGGATTTCGTTGTTTAGTTAATCCATGAAAATTAAATTTTCATTGAAGTGCAATTTAAATTAACATTTTGTATTGAAAGAGTCATTGGCCACGAATTTACGTATCATTGAAACTGTGATTTTCACTTTATCCACAAAAATTGATGCCCTTGAAAATTAATGAAACCACAGTATTGTATGTTAGAACAGACTGGTTTTATATTCCCCCCCCCCCCCCCCCCAAAAAATATAGTGTAGAGAAAACATGAAATAATTATGCATTAAATTGTATAAATATGTATTTTCCAGCACATTAAAGTTATGGGACTACAGCAAAGGAAAGGTAATTTACATTTTCATACAGTCATTTCATTAACATCACAATAGTTATTATAAATGGAAAAATGAAATCCTTCATTGTTCTAGGTCTGATAGTGAACTCTCTTCATTAAATGTTCAGAGAAAATCAGTGATTTGTTTCTCTTTGACAGTGCCTAAAGACGTACACAGGACATAAGAATGAGAAGTACTGCATCTTTGCCAATTTCTCTGTCACTGGAGGAAAAGTAAGATCTTTTTAAAATCGTGATAAAAGATAAAGCAGCTGATTCTGTTATTATCTTTAAGCTTGATTAGGTGCATTAGTTGATTTCGCTGGTTTATTTTTGCAGTGGATTGTATCCGGATCAGAAGACAACTTGGTTTACATCTGGAACCTCCAGACAAAGGAAGTGGTTCAGAAGTTACAGGGACACACAGGTAATCCTTAAATTCCTCACGTATTGTTTTAAGAATGAATCAGGAATCACACATTGTTTTAGCTGTTAAATACATTGTAATAGAGGCCATTCATGCTTTTTTTATCCTATAATCAATGACGGGAGCATACGGATAAGGTGCAAACACCAGACTCCAAGGTTATAAAACTTAGGCAAGCTCACCTTTAATTTGTCTCGCTTTTTAAAAATGACTTTATAGAGGAAAATTAAGACTATGACCAAAAGTGAGCTTGACTTTGTTTTATGGCCCCAGGGCCTGAGCTACAGTGACAGTTTCGTAAGGTGTTTGAGGTTTATTAATTTTGTTTATTAATTACCGTTTTAGATGAATGCATGATTTTAACTTGAGAAAAGATTGAGTTAATCTTTGAAATAAACAATTTAATGCCCATTATTCCTTTTGTCTCTGGTAGATGTGGTTTTGTGCTGTGCCTGTCATCCCACGGAAAATATCATAGCATCGGCAGCATTGGAGAATGACAAGACAATCAAACTATGGAAAAGTGATGTGTGACCAAAGGCAATCTAATATGTTGGGAAAATGTGGAAGTGTTGAGAGGGTCATTACCCTTGAAGAGAATTTTGGAAGTTGCCATTCCATTCTGAAGAAATCGGATCAGGAACATGGAGCACTGAGATTAAAATAGATACAAAAAATCAATGATAAAAGGAAAGAAATAGAAAAACTGTGTAAAAATTGGTTACAATTTCCCCCTAAAATCTTGGACTGAATTTTTCAATGAAATATGGTCAAACATTATTTTTGATGGATATATTGCTTGTTGTTGAATGGAAATATGCAAGAGTACTTGTTTATGGCAGTTAAATGTTTCTCTAGTAATTAGATGGTATTGAACTGTATAAAGCCATGTTTGTACTTTATCTAAGAATATCCTTTTTCAGGTACCGGTAGTTACATTACAATTTTTTATCAATACATGTACAATAAATTTTTTAAAAACCTGTTTGTTTATGCTGCATAATAATATGCTTGTGCATGGTGATGCATGCAAATTTTAGCTTAGTGATATAAACAAATCCTTATATGACAATCCCATACAACCCTCTTAGAGAGGAGAGCTATATAAGGAAAAGGAATTGTTGGTTAACTTACTGCTTTATGCCTCAGTAATTAGCATTTCTGTATGGGATATGTTTATTCTTTAAGGAAATAAGGAATCATTTTTGTAGTGTTATAAGGTGAGCAAATACGGTTGGGATGATCAAATCCAATAAAGCACAAAGGGAAATATTCGTCCCCGTTTTATTTTTGCCCCTATCGTCCTCGTCAGCGGCAATTTAAGACTGAACAAATTCATATGTAAAGTCTATCTTTAAACACTACTTTGTTTTGGCGAATTCAAGACTGGGCAAAACCATTTGCAAGTGTAGAAGGGCAAAAATAACCCTGTATACAGAATTCAAAAAGTGATTCCTTATTAAATAATTATCAGCAGTTGTATGATTGAATATTAGTAAAGTCATTGATAAAATCTTATTGGACTATACACTACAAAAATCGATTCCTAGTGTTATCACAAAGTCACAGGAAAATGATACAGTAAATATTAACCATCAAGAACAAAATTAACCCCCGTTTTGTTCTTAACTGATTTGTGTGTTGTGGAAAGGCAGTTCTTTTATATTTTAAACTGTACAAAAGAATTCTATGGCTAACTATTGACGAATGAATAAAGTAACCAGCATTATTTTTTATAATGCAATGTTATCTCGGAAGTTACTGTAAATAAGTGTTCATTCCAGCATTTCTATATATGGTAATGAACTCTTCAGGCATCCTATAGTGATGGATATGTCAGACCACCATTACTTGTCCAAAGCACATTTTGTCCCTCTTTGGTCTAATGTGACTTAGAACTATTTTAACAAGGCCTTGGACTTTCAGTAGGATGTAACGATCTATTTCTTGCGTCAAAACAAGTTAAAATGACGCTGGTTTCAAGCGAAATATAAACCGATTACGTAGTCTTCGCTTAAAAGCCAGACAAATCTTTTAATAAGCGCAGTTTTATGTCCAATAATGGTCCAAAACGGACAGAATTCCTTCTGGTAAAGAACTTTTAGTCACTAGTTTCTAGGTCAAGGTTATATCAGACGTCTGTTTAAAATTGGGGTACTGACAATATATTCATCCCTTGGGCCTTATCTGCAATCATGTGAAGATTAATTGTGGGTGTAAGGTTTGCAATGACCTTAAACCAAGTTTCTAGGTCAACGGTGAAGGTTATAACCAATCTATTTGAAATGTGGTTTAATTGTGACTATAATTCGTCCTAATCCCCATGACTCAGACTTTACAAATTCTGTCTGAATGTGAGGGGTGTACAGCGACCTTGAATCAAGTTTCAGGCCTCTGTGTAGATCCATGGCTAGGCTCCGTGTCCCTCTTGATCCTCTCAGCTAGAACCTTATTCTACACTCACATAGTGAGCTTGTTAAACAAAGAATGTGCAGTGATATTGTGACATAAATTCTAAGTCAGAAGAAAAGTCAAAGCAAAGTCACTTTCAAACCACAGATGCAATTGGTTGTGCAGTGGTTATTATGCCCGTCCATTTCTCGGTGTAGGACAAAGGACCGCAGTCCTTGGGGACGGACCGTGCGCCCCTGTACCAACCATCCCATTAGGGCACACGATGCATGTACTAAATTTATAGAGTCCATCGCCCTTAATTAATTACACGCAAAATTTTAAACGAATTATATCAACGGCGAAAACCTTCCTTCCAGCAAGATAAGATGGCCCTAACTAGGTGTTTCCGCGGTTGTGAGCGAGAGATTTCCCTCGCTGTTTAGTTTCCCGGTCTGAAATAAGAGACACGAGTTGTTGGTTGTCGGGGGTTTAGTTAATTCTTCCTGTTTACTACCGATCTCCTTACACAAAGCAGGATTTAAAAAAAAAAAACATTCCAAGGTAACATTTTGTAAACCAAAAGTTTTGTACGTGTATTCAGAGTATTTTTCCTTCAGACTTAGGTCGAATTGCTTTCATATTTTTCATTAAATGCAGAGCAGGAAATAACCTGGCGGTGATCAAACGGAAGATGAAAATCTTTGAAGCCTTTCAATCGATGATTTAAGGATTTAAGATAAAGCGAGCGTGCGATAGATTACAAATTAACTGGAATATTATTTTGATTTATGTTTTTCTTTTAGTGTCTGTTGACCCTTTACTCTGGGTAGTGGTTTATGTAACATGCATCATTGGGAACACTGGAAAATTAATTGCGATCAAATGTCTTAATTACAGGGGCTCGAAAGAGGAAAGTGAGGAAAAATATAAACCAGTGGCGACTAGTAAGTGTAACTTTTTTAAAACTTGCAACATGAATCGTCTACTAAATCACTCTAGCTGTCGGGGTAACTGGGGGTCGGTTACGTTAAGCGTGTTTAGTAAACTTTTCAGAAGCTCTTGGATTATGTCATTTGTATAACTTTGTGAACACAATAATAAACCGGATGCTTCAAAATATAAAATAACACACGCAATAAAATGTCACAAGCACGCATCGTATCAAATGTAGGCCTTGTCCATATTGCGTAAAATTTCCTTTTCTAATCTAGATATTCCCCACCCTATGAGTCTCCTGTTAATATTTTTAAGCATCACAATCATCAGTCCTGATAGCCAACACAGAGTCATTTTACAAAGTTGCTTAATCTTAAAAATACGAACACCCAATTTCTGAATATACGTGTAAAAATGCGAAGTCCGAATCTTGCAAAGGCCAAAAGTTGCATCACATTGGTCAAATTGTAAGAGCTTGAAGTCAATAAGAGAGAGAGAGAGAGAGAGAGAGAGAGAGAGAGAGAGAGAGAGAGAGAGAGAGAGAGAGAGAGAGAGAGAGAGAGAGAGATTGTTTTCATACAAAAATGGAATTGTTCTGAAATAGTACGATCGATTTATTTGAATATAGTGGCCTGTCAGAAGCAGCTTAGAAAACCTTTCCACACTCTGGTGACGTCAGCACAGTCCACGAGAAAGCTGGTGGCCCGGTACACGGTGGGGCGATGGGGAGGGGGTAAGTATGAGGCCTCGGGGTAGAGGAAACCCCCAAAAAACTAAAGTCAAATAGTATTTACCCACACACGCATAACAAGTTTGAAAATTCGATTTCTGACAAAAAGAAATGAATAAATAAATAAATTAATAAATAAATGAAAGGTGAATAAATAAAATAAATGATTCACAGCCTTTTCATCAACTTACTCCCTCCAAAACAATAGTGTTAATTCATTTTGATTATCAAGTGCATACATATGTTATATTTATTACACTATAAATTATACTTATCATAAACGTAAAGAATTGCCAATGATAGAAAAGAGTTAACCATCTTTGGGCTGTTATTAGTTGGAATACATCGAACAGTAGTTGGTGGGCGGGGTTCGATTTGTCTTAGCACAATAAAATAAAAAAAGATCGGTCGTGTTTTAAGTCTTCGAACAAATTTATGACCAGGACCCCCCCCCCCCCAAAAAAAGACAAAACGACAGAAACTAAAGAAAGGAGGAACAAGAATTAGAGCAAAAGTGTTAACTTGTGCCCCATTGTCACAGTAGATAAATAGTGTCTGTTTGGGAGGGTAACAGTTGGAATTGACACCCCGAGGAAACCATTGTCAACCGACGCGAAGCCAAACAGGCACTATTTATTTTATTATACTGAATGTCTAAATTTTAAGAGAATTTTTTTACTGCTTTTATATGGAAATGACGTGAATTCTACGGCGAACTGTACTCGCATGATTTACACGCATTTAACAATTCGTTGTGTTACCCGTTGCTATACTCTGTCCCAAGATATTTTGGATTCACGTTTGGCTTAATTGTTTGATATTTATAAATACCTCAGGATCCAAACGATGTTCATTCAAAAGTATGAAAAATTTCCAAGATTTCTCAGTCAAAACGCCCCTGTTAGCTTATCAGGTTTCAATACAATGCTAAAAATGTGGTGTCTACGGAGATTTTGCATTGCAGCAAGCCCGGATGATAACGTTGAAATATTGCGCGATGTATTCCGAGTGTATTCCGAATGGAGAAAAGATGTAAACATTCCCCATTATAAATCTCCGTAAGGAATCTGTTTTCGTTCCTGTGAATTTTTCCGAGTGAAAGATGATAACGTGTCAATGAAATTATCTTGGAAAAAATCCCTTTCAACTATTTCAATTGCACTTCTTTCACAGGTAAGTGTATTTTTATTAAAAATCGTCCAAACGTGAATCCAAAATATCTTGGGACAGAGTATAGGTGAGTTGCTAACGCTGAGGGTAATAAAACGGATTATCAACTGCGTCTAAACCAATCAGATTTCAGTATTTAACATGAAAGTATAATAATATACATTACACCAGGGGAAACTGTACATTAGTTAAACCATATACATGTGTATAGTATCAGATATCGACAATTTATATAACTTAGAACCAAATCAGCGTTAAATTAATATTTATAACAAGAGGGTGTCATTCATCAAATGTAGTATATGAAGGAAGCACACGAAGAGATAATTAATATCAAATCAAAGCCGTGCAATTTGTACATTTTGATTGTGCCATTATCTACATAGCAAGGATAAAGATGACTTTGTAGAAAGTCTCAAACAGAGCAACCCAAATTGAGAAACGTATCGTAATACATGTACATGCATATAAAGAAGATTGGAAATTCCTAGATTAAATTTGAAAATTCCAAGATCAAAGATGGAAATTCTACGACTGAAGTTGGAAAAATCAACTTCAACGGTAGAAGATGGAAAATCCAACTTTATACTTAGATAAAATTTACAACTTCGCACGTCTACCTTTCCGTAATTCTTAGCTTTTGACGTTAAATTGACGTTTTAAAACAAAAACAAAACAACGTATGAATAATCATTGTTTTTGCATATTCCGCATTCTTCAGTTATTTTAAAGAATACTAGTGGTTTACTATATTAATGCAATTCTTAAGAGGGACATTAACCATTCAAGAAGTTAAAAAGACATCATAATGTTTGACATTCTACTGAAAAGAAAAGGAAGACAGTAACAATAATATTATATGAAACTGATAATGCTTAGTTTAAAATTCATAAAATGATTATCCCGAGGCAAATGTCTCTATGGCGCGGAATGAGGCTGTTCCCATCTACTTATGTAAACTTTTTTTTCTTGCGTGTAGTTAATTAGTTCTTTAGCGCTCAGAATACCAAGACTTTTCACTATATACGAACATTTCAAATACAGACCTCTGGTTGCAACAATAATGCCCGCTCTAATATGTTTAAATATACTTGACACCTCAATAAAAATGTATGATTGACATGACGGAAGGATGAAACTTCTTGTAATCATTTTCTGTATTTTCCTAAGCAGAGTTCTTCGTTGGATTAACATTAGCCTTTCTGGGATGGCACGTTGCTTTGGCGGTTATAGGTAAACTCTAACACAAATATTCAAATGTTTACCGATTTGAAAAACCCATATATTTAACACTCTGCAATAGATAATAAACAGAGCCTTTCTTTTACAGGCGCCTCTTACAATACTGAATGCATAGACATCCCCCTACTTCCGGTTGTGATGGTTTTACTTGGGGGGACGGGCATCCTCAAGTGTCTGTCCTTCCTGCTACAGTTGCTGATCGTTGTTACGGTGTGGAGAAAGCAGAAAGACAAGGGCGCGGAGTTCATGAGTGAGACGAGTGGCCTGGATAACACCATGAACTGGACCTACACCGTGGTCCTCCTAGCAGGTGCCCCCTCTCATAATCACCGTCTTCTATTTGTAGATAGCTGTCTGATCTACCCCTAAGAAGTACTATGTAACATATCCAAGCTCAGGTCTTTTTTTTATCATTTGTCGACTGTTTTTAAACCAGTTCTGTGTGAAATTTACACATATTCAAAATTATATCGTAAGAAATTATTTTTTCCCTATGCGCGGCCAACCTTTTTTGATAGTTACAGAAAAGAGTTTGAAAAGATATGGAATAACTAAATAGGTTCTATATTTAGAAGAAATCCTCCATCTATGTAATATACGCGCACTCCCTTTCAGATGCACTTAAAAAAATGTTCTCTGTGTACTTCTAGCCGCCAGTCATTTTATATTTAAAATATAAACCACGTATTTATATGGCAAGAGAAATCAAGTTGATAATCTCACTGTCTCTAACTACAGAAAACAAAAATGTACGTACATAACCAATATTGCTGATAGTGACAGTTCAAAGGTGATAACATGGATAATATTTACATATTCCTTATTTGTATCGTTTAAATCTTTTGTTTTGTTTTCAAGGTGACATTGCAGCCTTTACCAACAGAGAGAACACGTGTAATCGTCTGCTGTACGACATGGCCTTCTACACGCTGGTCGTCATGACAACGGTACTAGGAGTGGTGTTTCTGTTAGACTTCACAGTGTTTGTTTACAAACGATGTCATCCTCCAGTCAAAGAAGAGGATGAGGAGGATGAGGATGAAACAGATGAAGGGGAAATGAAGCAAGTTCCACCATCAGACAAAACAGCAATGATCGATAATTGATGATTGTGTGAAGGTTAAATGACCTTGGATCCCAAATCCACATTCTGTTGGAATCCAACTTGTTAATGCATTATTAAGAGAAGGTCCCTGCATAATATTCATTGACTGAAAAAGTACACAAACACTTTGCTTATGTACTAGAGAAATAGATTTATTCGTTTTTTTTGTCTATATGAAAAAGATGCTAACATTCCAATATGCAAGCAATATGAATGAAATACGCTTTTAGCATCAAAATACATGTATTACATGCGCAAAACTGTGAATGTACAAACTGATTGTAATAAATAAATAGTGTTATTGGAAGTTATGATTTAATTTCTGATGCATAAATTTTCCATCTGGAGAAAGACTAGAGCACACACATCATAAGGGGATAAATGAAGCATAATCTCATCAAAGAGAGAGAGAGAGGGGAGGGGACAAAAATTAATATAAAGAACAAAATATACAGAACCAACATAATCTCATGACATAAATAACAGAAACATTAGAATTCTAAACAAGTACACATGTATAATCAAATACAATATGGTACATGTAAATAAATTGCATGTGTCATGCAAAACTTTACAAAATATGGTCCAAAGTAAGCAAGACATTGAAGGAAATGTTAATGCCTTCATCTATCACTACAATACAACCTTGTACATGTATGTACAGCTGTATGCCCAAATACAGGAGCACTATTTTGAATTCTTCTGAACAGTTCTTGTAAACACAGAGTTCATATTAGGCTGCAGTTAGCACTATACACTACATGTTGCTACATGTATGAAATACCCATCATGTGCAAATAATCAGTTTGCTCTCTGTGTGGCCAGTCAACACGTCCAAAGGAGACTGCTGAATGACCACAGGGAAAGACGTCATTTGTGATAATATATACTGGAATAGCTAGTCACTGGAATTCTACAGGTAGTAAGTTACATGTACTGTGTGTTTTCCTTTTTATCATACCGGATATAAGACTAAAACAATGTATTCTTTTCCATTATATTTCTATAATCATTTTAATTGTATGATAAATTTATGTGGTTGTGTTGATTAAATCTTTTGATAAATACTGAAATATTGAGTTCAAAATTGATAATGTTGAAAGTTAAACAAGACATATTTTAGGGATTTTCTCCCTCCTATCTGTTACACAAATGACATCTTTCCCAGGTGTTCTAGTCATAAGGAGCTGGAGTCCTGTTGGGGGTCCTCCCCTGGGGTGTGGGGGGTGAGGGAGGGCACCGAGGCTGACCGCCCCCTCATCTGGATGTTGAGCTGCATCAGCTGGTTTTTGATGAGCCCAAGGTCGATGTCCAGTCCCATCAATACAAACAGACCTGTGGTCAGAAATTAAACTAAATGTTTAAGGATTAAAATTACAATACTATTTGCAAAATAATTATTAATAATGAGAGTTTAACCTAGATTGGTGTTGATTTTACATGAAGCGGTTTCAAGAAAAACTGTTGGGTTGCTATCAAAATCATTTATAAAATACTAATTCCTCAATTTTTAACAATTTTTTCTGTAAACAACAACCTTAATACTGCTTCAAAATTATTTGACCACAACCAGCATAAGAATTTTCTGTTAAAATCTGTGTTTGCAAAACAACTTTTAAGTAGTAAATCAAATTAATCCAGTTGGAGGAAAATACTTAAAGGAGCACCATTAAAATACAGATACAAAATACATGTAAGCTGATAGCTTTGACAGTACCTGTTCGTTTAACTGCTTGGGAAGCACAGTAGATATTCAGTATGGCAATGATGTCATCATCACTGGTTTGTCCAAATATGTCATTAGGCCAGTGACATCTGAATAAAAAGAATGTTTATGTACTTTAATGTAGCTTACTCATATTCACATAAATATCTATTGAATATATTACTGTACTAAATAGAGCCTTTATAATATTTAGGGACAGAGAGAAACACATGTTGTCAGGCTTTCTAGTTTTGTTTAAACTACATTCAAAGATATGTATGATTGCTTCAGAGCAAAAACAAAATTCCACTTTTTGAAGAAACCATAAAAAATTTAAAATGTGCACTTAATCTTTAAAGTGTATAAGCTCCTTCAAAAAAAGATATAAAATTGTGGTTGTATAAAAATCTGTTAAACTACTTTGACGCCACTGCCTACCTGAATGACCTCAGGAGTTGGACAGCCTTCACAAACTGGAGCCCATTCACATACTCCAGCAGACTGAGTACAGCCTCGCCCTTGGTCAGGATCTTACTGGAGTCAGTGTTGATCGGTGACACCTGGCCATTCTCCACCTCCAGCAGGGCGTGGGAGACCTCCTCCCTCACCGACGACACCTGTAGGGACATGTCCGCTATCTGTGGGGCGGGCACAATACATTGGTTATTACATTGATACAGGGAACATGCAATCACCAATACTGTACACAGGGAAATATATGCCCTCGTTATATTTTCTCCCCTTTGCCTTCGTTTTTGAGCAGGGGAATTTCAAAGTCTTATATTATTTCTCTTTTTAAACAAAACTTTGTCTGGGTGAACTGGTAGAGAATGGAGGCCAGATATATAGTGATTAAACTGTATAGATTTCATAACTTACCTGTGGAGATGTGGTGACAGAGCGAAATGTGTCCATCAGTTTGACAAAGTTCTCAAAAAGGGACACCAGCTGAAAGATCACTCGGTACATTTTGGTGCATAGATCCAGTTTCTACAAAAAAAATGTCACATTACAGAAATACAAACATTAGATCAATTCCCAAAATTCCATGGATGAGTAAACTCCATAGACTAAAGGGTTTTCGTTCAAAACTGTACATTGTTGCTCATTTTATTCTTAAATACTTAGGGAGAATCAATTCTAAAAAGAAAGCCCCTGTCCATTATGGAGATCTGACCTGGTCAGTGCTACAGACTGCTGTTCCTTGCCCACCATCTCCCAGGGATTCCTGCTTGATGGACGACTTAATCACCTCCAAACTCTAGAAAGAAAAATAGGAGAAATGTCAATATCTATATGTCCATTTCTGGTTCAGCATTTTTCTGTTCAGTCACTTCTAGAAGACCTAAAATTTGTTAGCAAAGCAAATTTATCATAAAAGACTTGCAGAGGTTGCTGTAAGCCAACTTTCAATACCGTCCAAGAAAATTTTCTATGGTTTAAGGGAATCTCCAAGTTGCAAATATTTCTTATTGCCGACCAGTTTATAGATATCTTAATTTGTTTTAAGAAATTTCAACATTGACCTAATTTGACAAAATTCTGTTGTCATGAACCATTTAATCACTAGAGAATCCTGGAATAAGGTTGTAGTAAATAAAATTCCGTTGACAGAATCCACCCATATCTCCCAAAACTCTGATTACCTGCTCCGCCAGGTCCTTCCTCATACAGTAGGTCTCGTAATACTCCTGGATCTCCAGCACACTGAACTTGTGCTTCTCCACCGTCCTGCTGCCTGTCAACTAAGCCAGCAATTCAACGGTTAAACAGTTACAGGCAATTAGCTCTGTGAACATGTGCACATGTGAAGGGATGTACAAGTAAGTCATATAAGAATCATTTGTTAAAATCACTATAAGACAATTCGTAGTTATCGTTACTCACTGTGTCTGTATCAACATAGAAGAAAGGACACTCCATGTGGAGGAATATCATGTCCATTATCTGTCGTTAGACTCGTTAAGGATTACACAAAATAATATTACTTAAGAAATCAGATTCTTAAAGACTGGACGTGAAAAAAACAAATTTAATGCAAAAAAAATTAATGAGCTTTCTTTTTTTTCTTCTTCTGATTAGCATTTTCATGAAATAGAACATTGTGAGCCAAGCTTGTTTACCAGTATGTATTACATGTATCCCGATCATATTAATTTCTATTTGAGTTAAAAGACAAAGAGTAACCCTAAAGTATGGTACTACTAGCACTTAATTGAAGTTTGTTTACAGTATATTTTCAGGTTTTGATTTATTTCACAATTTCCTAAGGATATTGAACTGTGTAGCCATGTGCTTCAGCGATTCTGTCTTGGAGATGTAGTAACACGCCTCTTTTGTCATGGTGTCCAGTCGTCTCCGTAATTCCTAAAAATAAAATTAAAGTTAAAACAAAGACATATAGTGTATAAATCAATCTAATTTAATCAAGTGTTTTAGAGTCCCAATGAAAAAAAAAATCTTCACATTAATATGCATCAATTTTTGTGCATTGTTGTCATATTTTCTTCTTTATAGAACATTTAATTACATAGATCTGCTCCACAAAAAAAATAGAAGAAAAATTGGTGCTCAACGAAAACTTATGAAACCACAGTAATTTCATATAGTGCACAGTTAAAAAAAAAAACCATTTCCAAGTGTTAAAGGATGACAAAAAACATACTCTGTAAAGCCTGGGGAAGATTTGTGAGGTCTTGACAGTGAGAACGGCGGATGACTCGGACATAACATTGGCTATGTGTGCCTTCCACACATCTTCCACCTCGTCGTTCTGTAGCGTCATAAACACGAACGTCTCCTTGTCCTGGACGAAGCTCGGGGACGCCGCATTAGAACCGCTCTCCACCAGATCAGTGTCACTCTCACTCTCCTCACTCTGGAGACTGTGGCTGTCAAAATAGACAACAATCAATAAGTAACAGTACATACATTTATGAAACTTATCTTTTCATTGATCAAAAGAACAAATAACATGAAAATACAAGTCATGTATATGTATAATTTTGAAACAATTAGGCCAAGTTCTTTTATCAACAACTTCTGATTTTGTTGCATTTGATAAATGTGATGAGACATAAGGCGTACGTTGAGGTTGTGTCTGGGCTATCGGGGCGGTCCTTGTCCAGGCTGGGGTTTTGTAATACTATGGTGGTCCCTCCCGGCAGACTGGCCGACAGTCCGTCCTCTTCATTACCCTCCGACTGTAAGACAAGCTCATTACAGCAAACTATTTGTACATCATTCTTATGCAGTTCCAGAATTTTACAAAATTCAAATGCTGTTTACTCTTAATAACACAGTAAAACAGGCTTAATGCAGAGAGAACCAGAAAAGACCAATTTTGATTCATTATAGAATCAATTTATTATAGCCTTTAGCTTAAGATGAGTTTTAATACTATTGAGAATGCAACTATTTTTAACGCAAGCATGTATTCATTATAAGTGTATTCACTGTAAATATATTTATACTATGAAACTGTATATATACTGTATATACATTTATACTATGAAAAGGAATATAATCATCTGTTTGGTAACAGAAACCCTGACTGAGCTAAGCCTACTCTCCTATCAGTGTAGTCGTTAGGGACATTACCTCCTCGTCCGACATCCTGGTCTCCTTCAGGCTGATGCTGTCGCTGGGGGAGACCGCTTTTTCTGAGGCGGACAGGTCCAGCATTTTGAGGTCAGGTACACTACCGTACGCCCGTGTGGGTATGTGCTCTCTCTCCGGTGTTGTGATGGGGTAGGGCTTGATGGTGTCCAAGGAAGAGTAGTAGTCATTGTCCTACAAATACAGTGTTTGTAGTACTTAGTACTTAGTACTTAGTACAAATACAGTGTTTGTAGTACTTAAGGACAATAAACAAGTTATTTTTTGACATTCGGACAAGAAAAAAAATTGGATAAAAATGAAGTGAAATTCGTGAATAAAAGTTGCTTCTACAATAATGCATTCCTATGTGTAAAATTAACTAAACTAAACTTAACATCTTTAGATATTTGACATAAGGATTTGAGGTTTAAGTTAAATAAATTTTTCGTTGATATGATCGTTGAGCAATTGAACAAAATCTCATCCTCTAACTCAAGAAAAACTTCATTTTTACAGTAAAATATTAAATACTAATGAGTACAAGTTGCAAGATTACTTAAAGTTTTCCTTGAAAAAGCATGAAAGATCTCAGCTTACAAGATTTAGAATAAGTGCACATTCACTATTCATTGAAACAGGTATATATTGCAAAACCAATTATCCCAAAGGAAAAATATTTATGCTATGCTTGTAAATCATTAGTCGAAAATGAAAAACATTTTGTACTTCACTGTCTTGTGTATGACAATCTTCGATTTCATAATTGTCTATGTATCTACTTGGATAAATGTTTTATGCAGAGTAAACAGTTCCAAGGACTATGAAGTATTGTATAAAACTGTCTTGCATGTTGTAGCCTTTATGTTATAATTTTCCTTTGTCTGTCATTTGATTTCATTTTGTCAGTATGCCAACATGGTGATGTCAATAAACCACTGATTGATTGATTGAAAATTATTGCAATTGATGTAAATCCATTTCCTCTTAGATATTATATCTTGTTAAATTTATTCTTAGTACTATTGTTCAGAAATAAAAGCTCAGAATGAATTGCACACAAACCTCCGAATCCTCTTCGTTGAGGAAGTCGAATCCTTTGATGGTCAGGTTGATGTCATTCACATTGGGTTCATTCATGATGTCACCTGTCAATTAGAAAGACATGCTTCAATATTAGAATATGAAATTTTTTGTTTACTTTATTTCACTCAATTCTTTAGAAAAAGACAACTAGTTTTTCCAATTTTTTATATTTTGCATTGAATTAAAAATTGAATTTATGAATAACAGGTGATTAGCAAGGATAGTGTATTTTGCTGCCTTAAGAACTTCATTACTGGCTTCATATTCTGAGAATGAAAGTAATTGGGTTTAATGTTTACTGTTTAATGCAATCAATCATTATATATCAATTCACTAATTTAAAAAATAATATAATTGGTAACAAATTGAGACACAAAATTGGAAGATGTTGCCCTATCACATCACACTAACTTGCTAGCATTATTTATTTAATGAATGTGCATAAGTCAACTCACTTGATCCACCATCTGCAGTGGAAGTCTCTTCTCCACTTGAAGCAACACTTTGCTGGTGATCCAATGTGTCACTTGATTGGCTGAATATGACCTAAAACACACATTGAAAAATTTTGTACAAGTGTAAACAAGGGAAAATAAATATGCAAAATCTTTACCAAATCAGAAATTTAAAGGAAATCAATTACCAATGTGAAAGTTACAAGAACATATTTAATATATTTATTAGTTATTTTTTCTTAATAATATACATGTAGGAGTACATAAAAGATATAGACCCATTCCTTTCTTGTTTAATGACAGAAACTTTGTAATTACCCTGAATTTCTGATTATACTGATCGTAGTAAGTGATGACAAGTTGTTGCTTGTTCCTTTTAAACACAGTTATGAATATGTACAGTATGTTGTGAATGTGAGGGATGCAAAGACTAGACAATAAGCAGAAATCTTGTCCACAACTGAGAGGATGCCGAATGTATAATCAACAAAAACCAAGCATGCACTGAACGGAACCTTGCATACAAAGACTTGTGACGCAAAATGGATGGCGAAGATTATATATATATTTAAGTTGTATGACACTGGAAAAACAGGCTAGTAATCGAGAATTAAAATTCATGTCAGTTTAAGAATAAAGTTATAATTGATCATATATTTAAGAAGTTAGTCTATGTATATGCCTTTTTAAAAGAAGACTTAATAAAACAGAGGCATAACACATCAATAGATGAATGTAAGTAGGTCATGCGGTCAATGACGTTACCAGCCTGGTTTCCCTGCGTCGGTGCCGCAGTCCGAAGGCCTCTCTTACCTTGTTAATTACAGTGTCCTACAGGAGGCAATGTTAGTAAACAAACACTTTATCATTTCTACAACTCATATCTTTGGTGCTAATTCACAAACAATACCAACAAAGTCATCAACTTGCTTTTCAAGAGAAAATGGGGTTTCATTTCAACATGCAGTCTTAAGTTGTGACATGCCTAAATCTCAAGTTTTCAAAACTGATAAAATACTGTTTTCCATCTTTATATAAAAATATAAAACATCATCATGTACTCGGGTATAGATTGCAATCCATATAGAAGACAGGCGCATGATACACTGTAAGCTGCAGTCAAAAGTTTATTGGACTAAGCAGCTTAAGAAGAGACTACAAAGCTCAAACACTGCAAGCAGTCACTGCCATTCTCTATGCAAGGACTGTTGGGTGTAAGTATGGTTACAATCAGAGCTGTCCTCTAATCTTAACCTGCTTCTTGTATTGAGAATTCTGAGAGGAACTTTTTTGAAGCAGAGTAAGTCATTAACTTGTTACTGATTTGCATCTGTGCTTCCAACTTACTTGGCTTTTCAAAATCTGGAATTTGTACTGGAGCTTACAATTTATTTCAGTAGTTTTTATGGGAACTTTTAATTGATTTGTGATTTTCTACTGAGTGCTCAAACTGTCTAACTGCTTTTGAGATAAATGTTTGCTAATGTTACACGTACAAGCATAATTTTTCCTGTGGAATATTCACTCTCACTACACTAAATTGTCTTTGAGTTACTGATACAATAACAATTTGGGAACATGCCATGACACGATGTTGTGAGATGACCCCTAAATGAAACGTCAGTACTCACTGAAGGGCTCTTGGGAAGACGCTTCTGACCATAACATGTCAGCAGTTCAGCCAGGCGCTCACGAACTCGGGGCTATAAAACATAATTAAAACAATGAAAAAGGTTTTTTTTTGGAACCAATGCCTTATACAAAATAGGTTGAAACACTGAATGCAAAATGATATTGTTGGAATATCAAGGATTTTATGATAACACCTCAACACAAATTCACTTCCTCAGATCCCCCCCCCCCCTTTTACAAAGGAATCAACAAAATAACATCCCTATGAACTGTTAATCTTTGACAATCAATAAACACTGGCCCCATAATTTCAAACAATCATTTCACAATAACTAAACAATGCCATTAGAATACACTGTAAGACTCCATACTTGTGAGCTCTGGGGCTTTCTCCAGCAGGACTCCCCATCTCCAGGGCCTTTCCTTGCGGGGGAGGTTGGCACTTCCTGTGTGACAGGCTGTACATTCACGGGACCATGAATATCTCTGTTGACGAAATTACTTCCAACAATGGGCACTGTCTTCATGTCCACGGCAAAATCCAGAGTACGGCCTAAAATCAGAATACAGGTGTTTTAATAAGATAAGTGTTCTGAGGTCGGGAGTGGATTCTGCAGTACAGTTTACTTTGTGGGACTGACCTGGTAACTCCTTTTTGGTGAGGAACATCTCTGCCTCGGCGAATGAGGTGTGTGTGGAGGGGGGGTTATAGTTGTGGGTGGCGGTGGTGGTGGTAGACAGAGGGGCTGCTGCGAGTGTGGAGGATCGGGTCACTGCCAGTTTGAGGATCTTTAAGGCCTCCTTATGGTGGGAACCCTGATAATGGTATTAAAATAATATGAAATAGTATTTAAGCAAGTACATGCAGTGCTTCAAAAGTCTTTTGTCTATTAACAGGTTGTTTTTACTGGTAAATATGTTGCAGAATTTTTCTTTTTTAAATTGTTTTTATTAGTGTGGAATTTAAACAATATGTTTTAATTCCAACAAATTATCAAAAATCCCAGTTATACATGTATATACAAAGAATGTTGTATTGCAAGATCATCTTTAGAGCTGTATTTGGGGGCTGAGTAGGTTACCTCCACATGTTTGCTGATGACATGAATAAGCTCGGAGTTGAGGACAGAGGAGGAGGGAGAGCTGATGTCGATGTAGTGAACCATACAGTGTAAGATCTGGAACACGGACGACTGATAGCTGTTCGGTCCCTTCTCCAATACCTACAAGTTACAACAAAACAAACTTACAGATTATTCAAAGCAAAGCTTACCGGTAAACACATACATGTAGACTTATATAGATTTGCTATAGCAAATTCTCCTTTAATAAAGCACTGATCAGAATTAAAATAATAAAACCTAAAAATATAAACAGCCCCCCCCCCCCCCCCCCCCCAAAAAAAAATAATCACAAAATAATTATAAATTTTCAAATTGCTCAACTGAACCTTATGTTTATCATTTGAATGATCAGTAGTGAGTGTTGACCTACCTCCACCAGGAAGCTGATCATACTGAGGCTGGCCGTCGCGTACACGTCCAGTACGTACTTCACCACACACTTGGTCCACTGGAAGCTGTCCTTACCGAACGTTCCGCGACTGTACAGTGACATCACTGTGCCAAGATTGTTCAAGCGCTCAGACTTCTGGGAACATATCTATAAAGGGAAAAGGGAGTCTAACTCATCAGAACCATACATAGTCCATATACAAAGGCTTAGCAAGACTGAACAACAGAGAAGCATTTAAGTCTTCATACAGTTACAGAGGTATTGGAGATCAAGTGTAGCAGTGGAATTATAGAGATGGCTATTTACCTGAACAATATGGTCTGCAGCATCCCTGCACCTCTGACTTGGATTTTCGTAGTTTTGGACGAGAACTGGCAATAAAGCTATCACATTGATTGGGAAGCCTGAAAATAGTAATTTCAATTTAAATGTAACTGAAAACATTGCATACATAAGGCTTTCATCATTTGCATTGGGAAAAAACATAAATGTTCAAGCACTTGTACATGGATCTATACATAAAATGCTGTGAGATGTACAATTACAAAATAATTTTATATACAGGTAATAATACATTTTGTTGCTTACCCAAATTTTCTGTGGGGTCCACTACAGGGGCAGTAATACTGATGGTTAATCTGGACAGCAAGGACCAGACTGCTTCCATGGTAACAGACGAGGTAAACCCCTAAGAGACACATTATCGTAGTGTACTTTTAAATTGTCATCAATATTCAACATTCTATAATTATTGAAAATATCACTTAACTTCAATAATTTAAATTCTTTTATTTTGAAAATTTCTCTTTTTAATCAAGCATGGAAACTTTAAAAAATAATCATTTCTTATCAAATTCTATTGGGAATTATATCTTAATACTAATCTTTACACAAGCCAGATTCTACCTTCAGCAGGAGAGCTTGTACTCCAGGGAAGTTGGCCCACTTAATTTGTTGTTGGATCTTCTCTAGTCTCTCACGACATTCCGTCCTCTCCGGCTGAATGTGCTGAAGGATCTACGATTCACAGTGACCAATGTTAATTATAAATTGGTACTAATGAGGCTACCAACACACTAACCATAACGAAATTGGATCACAATAAAAGTACATGCATGTTTGTAATGATCAGAATGGAAATAATCTGGATAATTTATGATTTCACCTACTCGTTTTAGGAGTTGTACAGCCAGCAGAAACTCATACTCATAATCAGACTCGAGCACAGACACAGCGATCCAGAACATCTGAGCCACTATTGTCAGTTTGTCCTCGGAGCTGCTCTGATCGGCATTTTTGAGAGACTGAGCGCTGCGAGAGCGCGGGATGTTGGACCGGAGTCTGTCAATGTCCGTACTGGCTCGAAATCGAAGATCCACTGCAGATGACAGAAACAAACATAAATTTCTGACAATACCAACGGAACAGAGACAAAAGATGTGCATGGACAGTGTTCAAAATTAGAATTCACAAACAGAAAAAAGTACCCCATATTAGTCAGATTCACACAAATTTTTATTACATGTAAAAAGTGAACAGTTAAAGAGATTTTTACCTACATGTACAATTATTTGCAAGAGTAATTAATAATAAGCCCACGTCTGTGAGTTGTTAATGGATTACTAACAGTGAGTAGATCTGTGAGGGGGACCTGTCACAGAGTAACTCGTGCTTCGTGCGTGATGGGGGATAGCTTGTCGGGGGGCCATCAGTGACCCCTTTCTACCCTCTGTGTACTCCTTAGCTAAGTTAGGGGTGGACATGAATATCTCCCTCATGTAGTCCATGGGACGCATCTCTATGTCCAGATTGTCTACTGCAGCTTCCAGTGTCAGAATGATCTCAGTCACATAGCCCTGAAAAATAACAATATATGTAACGATAAATCATTTCATTGTTCAAAATGTCTTGATATTCAATGCCGATTTTGATTTTAAACTTTGAATGCCATCTGTATCGTGCTACGTGCATCGGCTGTTTGTTGTACAAAGTCATGAAGTTTCAAATTATTTATAGGCACATGTATGTTCATAACAATTTTTCAATTATGTTTAATCCTCCATACTGCATGTTATTTTGATCTCTGAATAGGTCTCTGATGCAGCATGTATGTTTACATTTACTTTGCCATTTGATATCATACAATGCCATATAAAGTTGACAGACCTGCATGTCTTCCCCTTGCTCTGCTACTGTCTCCACCAAACGAGACAAGATGTCTGACAACATCTGAGTGGTCGGTCGGATGTGGAGAGCCCTTAATACCTGTATAATTCACACAATATTAATGAGCAATGTAAAAAGATTACCCTAAACTTTCACTCTACTAAATCAACTATTCTCATACGTTTCTTTTATAACCACTTTTTTTATTTCTGTTCATTACCTGGAATGACCTCCCGGCATAATGCCTGGATGAGCAGGACAAAGCAAGCTGTAGCGCCACATGGGACCACCTCTGCTCCACAAGGGCAATGGGAGATAACTCTTTAAAGCACTTTACAACACATTTCAAAAAGAATTCCAGCTTGTATGCACTTTGGGTTTTCAGGGTTCGTGGTGTAATGTCTTCACAACTCCAGAGTGGCCTTCCTCGTCTGAACAAAAAAATTAATTTCTGATCAATCAGAATACAATCAAGAATCTAATAAATATTTGTTTTCAACTGTCTCCAATTTTACCTTGTCTCCATGAATTCCAAAATGGCTTTCACAATATCTTCCACTGTGTTGAGAGAATCTGGGTCACTGAGTTGCTCTGTTGCTACAGCAACATCAGGGATTAGGGTCTGGTTGCTGTCTTTGCTCTCCACACTAATGGTGGATCTAGAGATCGGATCCTCAGTGCTGCTCTCTGAAAATAACAGTTCAATATTACATTACAGAAATATTAAATACATTTCATCTGTTGAAAAATAATCAAAAGTGCTTGCCTGTTTCTAAATGTTATTGTGATTCCATCATTTTCATTGAGAACCAATTTTTCGTAGTTTTCATTGTTAACCAGATTCACAAAATCAGATGTTCAACAACGTAAGAAATATGACCACAATTTGTATTAGTACAGCCAATGTCAATGAATTTACTTTCAGTGCACCGTTAAAATTGTGCAATTTACAAATCCATAAAAACTGATGCCCAAACATGAATGAAACCACAGTATGAAATTTACCAAAGGCCCCTGGCCCTTCCCTGTCCTCTGCGATGAGTTTGAGGGTATCCGAAATATTACTCCGGTACTCCAGCAGCATCCTAGCAATGTTCTGACCTTCTTGTGTAGAAGCCAGGAGGATTAGGTTCTCCAGTAGCTTCTTACAGTGTTCATACACCATGGCCCGTGTGTGGTCCAACCCTGAAATCAACATCTCAACTATCAACACTATTTGTCCATTGGTTGAGCACATACTAAAGCCCTAAAAATATTCCTTCATATAGTTTTTACACAAGTTTTTAAAATCTTCATTGTGCAGAATAGGAAATTTATATTTTTACCTAAGAATATGATGTGGAGCATCAGTGGGAGATGAGCTGACCAATCAATCTCTAAACCGTCCAATACCAGATCTGACAGGAACATCACCGCAATGTTACTCCTACAGGGAGAGAGAACATGCAGTACAACTTTAATTAAACTGACACATGAACAGCAATGTTACTTATACAGGGAGAATACAACTTATCATTATACTATGAACCAGTTCATGCATACAGGTAAATTTGATGTGCATTGTAATATGTGAACCTCTGAAAGCACTTTACCTGTGGAAGCCAGGAGTTGGATGAAGACTCTCCGGCAGAAAATCAGAGAGGGGAGCAAAGTATCCCCCGTATGCAGGCATGGGTAGAGGGTAGGGGACTGGGGACTCACTTCTTCTGTTCTCAGCCACTCTAGCAGGGGAAGGGCCAGGCAAATGGATATCCTCATCTATAAAGAAAGTATCAGTGTACAATGACATATTTGTTACATCATATTTCAACATATAAACTTATTGCAGGTTCTGTCTTGCAATACTTTCATTGTTTCATTCAAGTACCCGTAAATCAAAAATATACTTAATGTAACTAGTATGTAAGATATTTCAAACTGTATATCTAGCAAATGAAATACAATCAATAAAATATTTCTTATTTTTTTCTGATAGAAACTGAAAATAGAATTGCTGACAAGGTTTAAAGAAGTAAAGCTTTCTGAAACACAGGTAGCATTCTATTTCTTTCTATCAAAGCTTGTTTGAATTCAATATATTTTGCCAATATTTCCTTCACCACACAGTTTTTACATTAATCCTCACTCCTTACCCAGCAGGAACTGGTCCTGTGTGGAGGAGGTGCTGGACACACTGCGTAGAGAGGTGGTTGACTCTGTGGGTGGGGTGCTGAAATAGTGATAAACATTCAAGTCAGATATATCAATGGATGAAAAAGAAAGTCACTATCAAACTGAACGTCGCCGTTTGCCCCACCTGTCACTTGGTAGGTCCTCATTTGTACTGTGTCGCTTGGTGTGCAGTGTCCCTTTTTCTAGAGGAACGTCCCCTGGCTGAGTCTCCAGCTTCTCGTCATCTGTAGTGTTGATGGGGACAGTGTAGCGCTTGGTCTGGGAGAGCCTAAAATAAGGGGGCGTCTGAGTGCGCTCAATGGTCATGTTGAGTGTCTCGACCGTCTGTAACTCATTCATCAACTCGTCCACCAGACGCTCAGGCCTCGCTCGCCCCAGGTAACTAACCACTCTCTTTGCCTGTGCAACAACAAATACACTCCTTAAATATGTGTTCATTTTGGAACAAGTTTATGCTGACAAACAGCTATCTTCCATGAAATAGCATGTACTTACAAAAGGTAAGAGTTCAGCTGCTGCCATGTTTGTTAAGATGACCAGATAATGAATGATCACCCTCAAGTTGTTTGGCCAGCCAATGACCAGTGCTGCCCAAAGCTCCTCTATCTCCCGATAATGGTCATCACCAAACTAAAAAGACAAAATTTGTACTCTATATTTTTGAATATGAAATTTAAGAGTTAAATAAGCAGTTCCTCAATAATGCAATAAGCCTTCTTAAGACTCACCCCTTGGTACTGGAACATAAGAGAAATATTTTGTCAATGTTGCTTTCTCTTTAACAATCCAAAACATTATGTCCCTATATCTTACATTTTAATTAGAATGAACATGTGCTGTACATGTACATCTTTTAACTCAAGTCACAGGACATTTTCTTTAAATTAGTGTCAAATATTTCAATACCTTGATAGCTAACAACCCATATCATGTGATTATTCTGACAAATCCAAAAACAAGCAATTCAAAGCTGTACCTTGACAGTGATGTAGAAGAGGTTGTTTAAGACCATCTTTGTGGCTTCTGGTGACCCCCATCCTTCTCCTTTCAGTGGAGTTTTGTAGTTCTCCACCTGGTGGTCATGAAGACGAGTCAGGAAATTGCTCAGAGGACTGGCCTGTGGTAGGGAGGGATCCACCAACTCCATGTTGTGTAACCATGGCAACAGATACCTCAGGAGTGTCTGCCTTACTGAGGGTTTGGCTGTCTGAAACCTGTGGGTAATTTCTACAACACAAAAACAGAATTACAAGTTTAGCTAAGACATCTTCTCAAAATATTACCAGATTTGTTTTATCAAAACGTAACTCAAATCAGATCAATGGAAATGGTCATCATAAAAAGTATGAGATTCCAATTACATGTAATTGTAAAGATAAACATATGCTAAATGTTCACCAGAAAACATATCCAGGGTGATTTCTGGGTGAAGTTTGGCCAGTTGTTCTGAGAGACACATCTGAGCATGGCAGTAGGACACAGAGAGGAAGATGTCATTGAGTGGCAGACGTGAATGGTTCATGTCGTCTGCTGCAGACTCTGTGTAGAATATTGGCTCCTGGAAGAAGCGGGTGTCAAGTAGATGTAACAGCTGTACCGCTGTCTCGTGGGTCTGAGTCCTGGGACTGCCCACATTCAGCAGGGCAAGGTTCAACATGGCAACATGGTCGCATGGGTACTCCCTGTCACAAAATAACAAACTCACATGAATGATCTGTATATTGAATAGATATTAAATATGATTGTTCATCAATCATATTTAAAAAGCAAAAGTGAATGGATCTATTGTAATGATTTTATGAAAGTAAAAAACAGATTGTATATACATGTACCTATATGTACATGTACTTATAACAAATTTACACTTAAAGCTAAGCTATTGTTCCCTGTAGTTCAAAACTTATTCTAAGCTATTGGGTTTTACATTTACAGTATTCCAATGAATCGAAAAAGTGTTTCACAGTACAGTGGATAGTTACTTAGACTGGAAGACTGCTGCTAAAGCATTGAAACATCCATCTGCGACTTCATTGGCCCCAGTGTAGCACCGGTCAATGACCCAGTCCAGCAGCCCGCTGGTGTCGGGGTTAAAGTCCAACAACAGCACCACTGTCTCCTTGGCCAGCTCGTAGATCTGTCAATCAAATCAACAAGTGCCCTCAATTCACAAACAAAACTAACTCATCTGTCCATGTCTTCTCTTGGCTTATCATTATGTTGTTAAGATGTGCAATTTAATTTTTTTTCAGGAATGGCAAATTATATTTTTAGATACACAATATTTAGAATTCAGAATAAGGCACAATTTGTCTTATGTGATATTACATGTATATCTTCATACAAATTTTTAAAGACCATATGCAATAGCCACCAATATCTGCAACATATAATACATTGTACATATTCATAAATTTGATTCTCTTCACTGATATGATATAAAATAATTAAACTGTACTATAATTCTTTATTGTTTGGATTGGTGATGCAGATAATAATGTCAAGTAACATTTCTCTCTCTGTTTCCAGAGAGTCAAGATAACAAAACATTTCAGAAACCTAAGAGATGCAAGCATGCTTAAACACAGTTTTCTTGTGCACTTCTTGAGATATCGTAATGAAAACTTGTCTATTAAATAAATTTGATTTTGTGCTAAGAAATTGGCAGTTATTGCATCATAGTCTTAAGGCTGAACACTTTGTGGACCTCAAGAGAACTATTAGAGCATTCTAGTGAGCCGAGAGATGTATAAATGTTACATTGACTATCTAACATACTGTCTGACATTGACTATCTAACATACTGTCTGAGAGATGTATAAATGTTACATTGACTATCTAACATACTGTCTGAGAGATGTATAAATGTTACATTGACTATCTAACATACTGTCTGACATTGACTATCTAACATACTGTCTGAGAGATGTATAAATGTTACATTGACTATCTAACATACTGTCTGAGAGATGTATAAATGTTACATTGACTATCTAACATACTGTCTGACATTGACTATCTAACATACTGTCTGAGAGATGTATAAATGTTACATTGACTATCTAACATACTGTCTGAGAGATGTATAAATGTTACATTGACTATCTAACATACTGTCTGACATTGACTATCTAACATACTGTCTGAGAGATGTATAAATGTTACATTGACTATCTAACATACTGTCTGAGAGATGTATAAATGTTACATTGACTATCTAACATACTGTCTGACATTGACTATCTAACATACTGTCTGAGAGATGTATAAATGTTACATTGACTATCTAACATACTGTCTGAGAGATGTATAAATGTTACATTGACTATCTAACATACTGTCTGAGAGATGTATAAATGTTACATTGACTATCTAACATACTGTCTGACATTCATACATGTATAAATGTTACATTGACTATCTAACATACTGTCTGACATTCATACATGTACAAGTACACTGGAAACTAGAAGAAACTGTGTTTTTATACCAACATGCTTGTAACAACATTGTATGTAATAAATCAAGAGGGATTTTTTTTCAAAAGAAAAAATAATGTAGAAAGCATGTGGGAAATACAAAAGGGTTTCATAATAAGATTTTGAAATAAAAATTGAGAAAAAAAAAGATTAAACATTGGCAAAGCTCATGCATTATTCATAAAATATTGACAACTTTTTTTTTGCAGTAAACAAAGACGATATGGACATTACAACAACAAAAAAACATATGTAATATCAATGACATTCATTTTTGTTTTGATAATATGATGCATATTGAAGATGGTTGTTTTATTTCATACTAAACAAAACTGAATTAAAGAAACATCCAACATAGAACATGTAAACTACAATACAGAGGGAGTAATCATTTTACAGAGGGAGTAGTCATTTCTGCAGAAGCTTTGAGCACAAGAGGAGAAACATGCGGGCTTACCTGTTCTTTGATCTGCATTAGCAGAAGACAATCATTATATTAGTAGTCCCAACACCCATTTACAACTTCTGACAACACAGCCATGTATTGAGACTGTGCAGCCTTCTAAGTAGTACATATAAGTTGAGTTTTATTTCCAGTCTTTGTCTTGATAAGACTAGATATCAAGTTTAGTTCCATTTCTCAAATACTGTATAAAGGGAAATATTCGCCTTTGTTTTATTTTTGCCCCTTTCGCCTCCTTGTCAGAGGGCGAATTTGAGACTGGGCAAATTCCACTGTCTCAAATTGTCTCTCTTAAAACACAACCCTGTCTGGGTGAATTCAAGACGGGGCGACACCGTTTGTAAGTTAAGATGGGCGAAAATAACTCTGTATACAGTACACAATTGGCACATGGGATGAAATGTGTATGTCCAATAGAATCAGAAAAAGTATATAATAAAAAAGAAATACTGATTTTCAAAGTTAGATAAACTAGAAAACTGACCAGTCAGGAAGGGCCCCGCTATGACAATTAATATAGAGAAGTGAAAAAAACTTTGAATTCCATCCTCTTTATATTAACAATGATGAAAAATAAATGCCCGGCAGAAGATGTAAAGAACTGGAATATATAGGATCTCGTGATTTGTAGTTGGATATGATTTTCATCCAACAATTAAAGTGTTTTTTTCTTGAGCCTTAGTGAGGGGATAAAACACACAAGTTGGATAAAAATCATATTATACTACAAATCATATGAGATTCTATTTATCCCATGTTTTATACACCGCAATCAATGTTTACACTGTTTATAAAACTCTACATTATTTTACTTCATTATGCCTATGCAAATCCCATTGTAAAGTCACACCTGTGGGATATCAAACAAATATGCAATGAGTCATATCCACGGGATAAAGTGGGTTAACATGGGATGAAATAAAATTTGTTAAAAATCAAAGAATTGATACCAATGCAATGATACCTAGGCTTTGCCTCTATTCAATAAATTATCATAAATCATTGTGTATGGTATTTTAACCAAAATAAAATATGAATATTATATTTTAAATCCATATTTCAAAGAATGTACACAATACTACACATCATTCAAAATTGACCTTAACTTCAAAACAAAGTTCATTTGCAGACACAGGCAGTGCAGTAATTAATCTCAATGTGACAGATAAAGATAAAGCTTAGGATTTTCTTCCTGTGGAAGGTTAATTAATCCCAAAGGACAAATATTGCACAGCCTTCCATGTATACACTGGTAACATTCTCAGCAGTTATCTCTCTTTGCCCATTCATTCTCAGCAGTTCTCTCTTTGCCCATTCTTCTTATGCATAGTTAGGAATCTACCCCACCACCCCAGCTCCAAACCAGAAGACATAGAGAACCAAACTTAGCATCAAAATATGTATTTCTGCCTACTGAACTACCATACCAAATTTGAACTTGATTGGGCAACCATAAAAAAAGTTATTAGAAAAAAACAGGAATTTGTGGACGGAAGAGTGACAGACGGACGGACAGAAGGACGGACGGACAGAGTGATTACTATAGGGCACCCGCAAATCCTTGCGGGGCCCTAATTAATTACACCAATGAATGAAATTATTATTCAAGAAATGTTCAATGAAATATGTGAAAAGAAGGCTAGGTATCACATGTACACTACTCAACTAGACAGTGAGCAATCTGCCATCACATCATTACAGTACTCTTGGTATACATGTATTGTAAATAACGCCATATCTCTGGAATGATTTTAATTTATTAATGAACCATCACCTAACTAATATATAACAGTACAGTATAAATTTTTAACTACCGGTAGTTATCAAAACAAATACATGCTATTATTCTTTTATAATCAGATTACCGGTAAGCTGACTTTTTCATGGTCAACTTGCTTTCATTTTTTATACTTTGTTGAAGGTTTCTTTCATTTTCTATATGATTTTTTCTCTATGATAATATCTGATCATGAACTGATACACATTAAGTCAATGTTAGGTTAGTAAGAACACCCAGATCTATTTGACCTCATATGACCTTGACCTTGTATGACCTACCCTGTCTTCATGAGAACTGAGTAGCATGTGGGCCCACTTGTAGATGTAGCCGTCGTCATTTAGACCATTGGGGTCAAACACCGGGCCACAGCAGAGCACAGCGGACATCGCCCGCACCGCCGACAGTTCTAGATCAGTTATCTCCTCCTTAGACACTCTGTAATAGACAAATACTGAATCAATATAAAAGCTTGTTACTGCAATACTAGAGTTACTGTTGTATAACATTAGAATTAACATTAACATTGCAGTACTGGATTTTGGATAAAATCCCTTTAATATTTGGTTTACTAGGCAATTTATAGAATGAACAACATTACATAGATACTATATGTGTTTTTGGATAAGAGACAAGAACCACACCTTCTGTCCGTGGAATCCCCCATGGTATGGCTGAACTTTCCGCTCCAATTCCCAAACAGGTGAAACAAACTGTACCTCAGGTCCCGTGTCAGTAAGGTACGCTTGTACTCCACTAAACAAAGCCCATACAGATGAGTGCTCAACGTAAACAATACAGTCAAACTTTTCTATCTCTTAGTCAAAGATCTAAGAAAAAACTTCTCAATATCCAAGGATTCAAAATATATTGGTTAAATATATATTGGTAAAAATGCATAAAGACACAGTGATTGAGACTTAAAACTCACTTGGACATATCATGATATTTGAGATATCAATGTTTAATAGAATATTATCTATCATCATCATTATAATGTGTTCACTCTTTTAAGAGTGTAGAGACATTAAAGAGCTACAGATGTCATCTACCAAGTCCTAACAATTCTCTCATAGTCTGCAGCAATAATATAAATGAGATCAATGACCCTGTACTAGTAATGAGTACGTACTTGGAGTGTTACTGATGAGCTCCCGTACAAAGCGACTGAAGTGAAGCCGGATGTCCTGTAGGTCGGGCAGGTTCCTGTCACTCTCACTCTCCAGATACTGGCGGGCTCCATCGATGTACTCCACAAACGTCTTGTTCAGACAGTGCTCATCTTGCTCTATCACACCTGAATCTCTGAAATATCAAATTTCCAGCATCCAGTCTCAATTTGCTACATTGCTTTTATTAAGTGAATGAAATAATTTACATCAACAAAGGAATATATTCATCAATATGTATTTAATTTACTACATCAATGTATCATCACAAACTCTTACGCTTGAGCAAATGTCTTGTTGGCTGCCATCAGCTCAAAGATATGAGCGAGTTGGACTCTGAGAACATCCTTCTTCCTTCGCCGTTTGAAGTTGCCCTCCTTCCTGTCAATGGCCTCCTTCAGGTAGCCCAATAACTCATCAATCAGCTCCCTAGTCAATCAATAACAAATATGTTAAAGCAACTACATAACTTAATCAAAGGGACATGTAATTTCATAATTTCTTACTATTCCTGTAAAAACAACATGTGACATGTCTTTGTACACCTACTTAAGGAACCAGGAGTTTGTTAATTTTGTAAAAATCTCATTTCATGCATCATTTGTTGTTACAAAATTTCTGTTACCTGAACACAGCAGGATTGGTGTAGCCCAGCCCATTAACGATGGTGTCCCGCATATCAATGTTCTCACACTTCATCAGTGGTACCAGCATTTGGAACAGAGCGGAGGCGGAGTAAGAGTTACTGTTCTTGATGCTGTCACTCTTATCTCCCCCTGCACTGTCAGGGGATGACCTACAATAACATACAATAAATAACAATGTGTATACTGTAGAATTATTAAAATCATGGGGGGGCCAATTTTTGTGGATTGCTGAAATTTTATAGGTTCATGGGGACGTAATTTCATGTATTTTCTAATACCCATCAAAGGAAATATGACTTTATAACCCTAATTGATTAATTCGTAGACCCAATAAATAAAACTGATTTTTGTGTCTTTCATTTTTTCAAAACTGACCCTGGATCAGGTGAGGCACATCTTAATTGTGGGGTAATTCCCTTCTGGGCAACAGCACAGGCCAGAATGACATAGTTCTGCCATAACTCCATCACCAGATCTTTCTCTGTGGTGGGTTTCTTGTTTGAGGTACCAGATCGCAGAAGTGAAGTCCGATTCTCATTAATCATAGTGCTACAATGACATAGCGATGCCAATTCTGAATGTGCATTTTATTAACCCCTACTGTAAATTCATTCCCGATACATATTACAACCATGAAAATACATTGACACTTAAACTTTGACTCGGCCTAGTGCGTTTCTACATTACAGCTATGAAAAATACATGTAATATTAAGTTTAGACATATGAAAACAATTTGTTGCAAAGCATTCAATAAATACTTCATCTTTTGTTAAAGTATGGGTACTATGTGTTTGCAAAAAAATGTTACACAAGAAATTTCAGCATACCTGGGCTCCAGTAGAGTGTAGACATTACTGAGCCTGGTGAACACTATGGGCCAAGCGGCTCCCACAGCCAGAGGACACACCGTCATCCCAAAGTCACTGGACACAAACATGGCCACACACCTCATCCAGGGGCTGACCCGGCCTGCTGTCCAGTGTCTCTCCTGCATCTTGGGGTCTACATTGGTCGGATTCCAGACCGAGGCTGCTCTGTCGATGATCCAGGTCAGATCAATGTTTGATGAAGTCATGATTAAAGACTGGTAAATGATGAAAAAAAAAGAGAAGTTGATTGTTTGAACTAGTTGTGATGCTTCTTATAAAATGGCTCAACTAATGGTTATAAAATTACTTTTTCCGAGTGAGGAAGAGATGGCAGTAGCCTCTTTATGATGTCACCACATGATCTGTCAATCATCTCCAAGAGGCAGGGCTCATAGTTTCCCTAAACATAAATAGAAGTATTACATACATGTTGACAGAAAAGATAAAGCATATCAATTATAAGAATAAAAAATCATATAATAAGAAACATCTCATTTTTCCATGAAGTTCTAATTGCAATTGTCCCTTTTCACAGATAAATGCTATGAGTCATCTTTGATGTACCTGGGTATTGGCAGTATTGAAGATATTTCTGACTTCTTTCAGGAGATGGACAGCCAGTTTACGTGTGACAACCCTTGCACTACACATCATTACTAGAGCCAATCCCTCAACCTCATGGAGCACGCTCAGATCTGTCACTTCCTGTTTGACCAGAACCACATTTCCATCCCCTGAATTCTTATCCTAGAAGAAAATAATAAAATTCTTGATTGTTTTCCTGAATAAGAATTATTCAGTCAGTTTGTTCATCATCCTAATCCCTGTCTGTGAGTACTTTCTCTGAGAATGATGTGGTGTGAACAGACCTTGGTGTTCGTGTTCATGCTAGTCTTCCACTGAACTAAGAGCTGCATCAGTAGACGGAGTGAACTGTCCAACAACTGGTTCGTCACATCACTGATCTCCTTCTGGATGAACACCACAAACCCTGCAAAGAACAGCATACACAGATGTACAAAGCTTATTTGGCCATAACTATGATCCCTTATTTCAACTTTGCAAAATCCAGAAAGCCATACTGGGCAAAGCTCAAGCAAGTAGGTTTTTACTATTCAGTGTATTTTTGTAATTTGTTAAATTTAGAGTATCTTTTCGAAGTCGATTTGCATGCATATGTGGATTTAAAAACTCATCTTTTTTTAAGTTTGTATGAAGGTAGTATCACAACATACCTCTTATGACATTTTCTCTCCAAGAGGGCGACTCAAGCATAAGGTTCTGTAATGCTTGAAAGGCATGGCTATATTGAACAGAAAAAAATCTCTCAATTAATAATTTCAAGAAATATAAATCTGAAACACAAACTCATGCTGCCTGTCAACATGTACAACATTGCTCCCTACCCTTTCAATGTTTCGTCTACATGAACTGTCAGTCGGTTCAACATCTCCACAAGCTCCATAGGAGACATGCCATCAGGGATCAAGCGAGGAATGGCAGCAATACAGGTCCTAAATAACTCTATCTTTGATTTTCTTTCTCCTCTAAAATAATTGATAGAGACATAAGTTTTAATACATTATAAATTATAATTTATAATAAAACTTGTATATACATGTATATCTGGGGGGTTTTTTGAAACATCAAAATTTTGGCATAAGATTGCAAGCTTGGAAAAAAAAGATAATAACAAGTTTTTAAAATCTGTTACCTTGTTAATATGGAATCAGGGAAAGAATAGGAGAACATACCCCATTAAGACTTCTGGCTCCTTGCCAACATTTTCGGTCTTGGTCTGCAGGAGTTGTCGGCCTACTTGCAGATCTAATGCCCTAAGCATGGAGTCAAAGGCCTTCAGAATGTGTGGGTAGTAGTGAGATATCCCAATACTCTTGGCTGTGGTGTCTGTCAGCATCTTGTTAAGGAACGTTCTCTTGACCCTGACGGTGCTGCCTGAGGGTAGAGTGGCCTGGGTCTGGGGCATGGGAGGGTCCCCATCCTTCTGCTGTAGACTGTCAGCTATCACAAGGAAAGCCCGCAGTCCAATGCTCATCCTCTAATCAACAGAAAGGAGTAGCATGTTAACAAGACTTGATAAATTTCATATGACTACATGCTGAACATATAAAGTAAGAGTTATCAAGTAGAGCTGTATGTTTACCTCTGGTCCATGGGACAAAAATATTTTGGCAGGTCTCCCAACACACAGTAAATCAAATACAATTTCCTTCATGGCAAAATCCAACCTTTCCTAAATAAAGACAAACGTCAGTAAATACGAATGTCATTAAATTCTTCACTCATTCAAAACATTTGAATTTCTGGATATTTTGAATGACTTTTATGCAAAAGGAAACTAAGACATACCTTGGCAATAAACTGAATGATTTTGACAAAGTAATTGAGGGGTACATCTTTGGGCGTCACAACTTTTGAACCTTTGGGAAACAGGCTGCTGACGATGCTCTGTAGGCGACTGTGGGTCACACTGTTACTCTCACACTTAATCCTCACCATATAAACCCTGCAAAACAGGAAAAATATACCAAAATGTCACATTATAGCAGTCAAAAATAAATGCAAATAGCAGTACTAGGCACCAGCTTATGACTGACAAAACGGCTTGAGAGAAAACTCACCATAACAGTCTGTGGAGCGAGTCGAGCGCCATTCTGGAGGTTTTGGGGTCCCTGGACTTCAGGTGGGACAGACAGGTGGTCAGAAAATAAGGCCAGTTGGTCAGGAAGAACTGTTTGTGGCTGACACACAGAAGGCACGTCACCAGCGGGAAGACTTGCTGCAAGCACAGAATAACCAGAATGGATTTACAATACTATAGCTGCTTCATGTGGACTCTTTATCAGTAAAAGTTGAGGCCTGACGAGCAGAACTTGTATTTGCAAGTGCTCACCTGAATTTCCCATCTCTATTTACAAAATTCATTGAGCACTCACAAGCACCTGCTCTACTGAACAAGGCTCTGGTGTAAGGAACACCTGTTAGGCCATAATGCTTACATTTGAGTGTTTCTTCTTCATTGTCATATCTACCACAGGGGTATACAACATCTCCACCAGATTCTTCAGCACAGGAACATTCACCTCATTCTTGGCAGTCTAAACAGACAGAAGATCATTTCAATCACAATGATCACCATTTCAAATAATACCAAAACAGACTATTAAAAATATTGATGATTTTTTTAAAATGATCAGGAGACTTCATATACATGTAAGAAGAATTTAAGATGAATAAAGATGATATCTGGCCATCATAGACAGATGAAACACAGAATCAGACTTACTGCTGCCACTGGGAGCAAAATGTCTACAAACAATGACGCCAACGCATGTTTAATTTCCCTGTCCTTGACATCCAGAAAATAATGCCCAAGGTCATGAAGGAAAGAGACACAAGCCTCAAAATCTTCGATGGGATGCATCTGGTCAGGATGAAATAAACAAAAATAGAATAATCAAATAATGTCAACATATATTAACGAATCTCCAAATATGGATATTAGCCATGTTTTATGGAGGCACTGACCTTGACCCTAAAGTACTTAAGGCCATTGAGCAGGCTGATGATGCTCTGGGCCGTGTAAGGAGTCTGATCTCTGAGCTTCAGTTCCTTCCACTCATTTACAAAATGCTTCTTAACAGACTGGAATCTATCAAACAAAATTAAAAATTACCATAAAAGCCAATCTCATGAAACAGGACTAACATGGAAATTTAATTTAGATTATTCTTTTTTTCCCATAATCTTTGGATTAACTTTCCTAAGAGATAGATAAAATCAATAGAAGATCATTAATGTTATCATTAAAGTTATCAATTGATGAAAGAGTTAACCTTGACTGAGCGAGGACTCCAATCACTTCTGCATACAAATCAGCTATCACACTAATGTTCTGGGAATTAGGATTAGCTTGGATTCTGAAACATTTAAAATCATTTAAGATCTACAACACTGCTTAAGGTAAATATAATAATGCAAATACACATACATGTACTTGATTGAAAAAAATATGAAGCTAACCATTTTTTCTGCTTACGTTAATATTCATTATGAGTTATTTTTCTAAACAGGTAGATTTTTTGTTCTGCGATTTCTGAACGGATAGCATTCAAAACAATTTTTGCATAGGTTTATCGCCTTTGAGATGACATGGCATTGTTTGGCAAAAATAATTCTGTGCAGAAAAATCCATTTCAACTGTACAGTAAAATGGAGCAAAACTTGGCAATGTTTGTTAATATTTCTACATAAAAAGGTAAAGCCTCACATTGTTTTGATGATGAGTCAAAACAAAAAAGAAAGAAAAGAACTGCAGCCAAAGATAAAGTAGAGATGCTTACCCATCCTTGTACTTGAAGTGTCGGAATGCCTGTTTGGTGATGTACACAACAAGATCTTCATACCCTGGGTGAAAATTTAGCTGTAAAGACATCAAATCAACATATGGTGTAGCAGTGCATGGAACATAAATACACTACTACCAATTATTTTACTTTCATCAAGATCATTGTAAATGTTAAGTGAATATACACTGTATTTCATTTACCTTTGCTAAGACTTCAATGAGGACCAAACAATACACGAACTCCACCGCCAACTGTAAGTCAGAGAGACAGCATTTCACAATCAGGAAATAAGAGAGCATATCTATACAACAATGTTGTTTCACAAAATATCTAATTTTTGGGGTAGAAAATACAATGCATTTATACATATATAAACTTACATCCCTCCTCTCACACAAGAAGTCTTTACTCCTACAACAGAGAGACAAAATTAATTTATGTAATATGGTCAATAACGTATCATAGAACAAAGAAGTTCAGATCTCCCTATTATTCTGTGCTTGACACGTTCATGCCTTTTGCTTTCTAAAAGCAATGCTGTACACATGATTGCAAAATAACCTATCCACTGGTACCTATGTAAATGTTTATCACAATATTAGATTTGCTTGAATTCTGACACATCAATTCTTTAAGATTTACAATCATTACAATAGTAAGGGTAAATAAATAGTTAAAATACAGATATTTACATTTGCAAATATGTTTCCTAACATGAACCTATAGTATACATAAAACTTTCAGCTCTGGGTGAACTTTTTAATGAAATCACAATGATTACTGTAAACAAAATACATGTTTATGTAAAACGTATGATAATAATTCTGAGCAAATATGTCCTTATCAAAAGTTATCATAAGTAATAAACAGCAATGTTAAAAAGTTTACCAGGATATACATGTAAATGAACTGGAACGTGATCAAATCTTTTGAGAACCCCTTTGAGCTTTACATGATTTGATCACATGGGCAATGAAGTTCATATCAAGGTGAACTTAACTTCCTGATTATTTCTAAAGTACATGTGTAGCTCTAACTAAAAAGTAGAAAACCTATGTAATATACATGGGTTTTTTTTTACCAGTTAACTGCTTCTAAACACATTGAACGGTTTTGAGGTTTGCTCTTTCTGCAGCCGACTCATGTTTTGAACCCAATCCTAATTTGTACAATACAGTTGTAAGCTTTGGTTCCTAATCCAACACATTATTTGTAAAATGTAAATAGTCTGAATCTTTACTTGTGAGCTACCTTTTGGACAAATTAATTTATGCCTGGAATCATGCTTGGTCTTACTTGATAATTTTTTAACCTACCCTTTACTTCTGTGCCTCTGTCTTGAATCCAGCTGAGATGATTCTTCTATAAAATTCTGCTTCTCAAACCACTTGAACAAACTTTGCAGGATCGAAGGCAAACTCTGCTCAGCAACACAACCCAAGGCCCCCAAAATCTGTTCGAAAATAAAACAAGTGAAAAGCTGTCAATGTGACAGCAAACCGGGTTTTCTTTTATGTGAACTTTATCCATAATCCATGTCAACCCATATCCAGTGAAATGGTGTACCCCTATATGCAATATTTTGCCAAAAAGTGACTAAGTTCAAAAGCTGGTATTTTTTTCATAAATTATCAGAAATCAAAATCCTAGCAATATGCACACCTCTGATATACCCTATGTACAATTGATCTGCAAAAGAACAACTTCCTATCTTGAAATCTGTAGGAGGAGTTATACATACAATGAGGGTACCCTATATGCAATATTTTGCCAAAAGTGAATAAGTTCAAAAGCTAGTATTTTTTTCATAAATTATCGGAAATCAAAATCCTAGCAATATGCACACCTCTGATATATGTACAATTGATCTGCAAAACAATAACTTCGTATCTTGAAAACTGTAGGAGGAGTTATCCGTACAATGAGGGTACCCTATATGCAATATTTTGCCAAAAAATGACTAAGTTCAAAAGCTGGTATTTTTTTCATAAATTATCAGAAATCAAAATCCTAGCAATATGCACACCTCTGATATATGTACAATTGATCTGCAAAAAACAACTTCCTATCTTGAAAACTGTAGGAGGAGTTATCTGTACAATGAGGGTACCCTATATGCAATATTTTGCCAAAAAATGACTAAGTTCAAAAGCTGGTATTTTTTTCATAAATTATCAGAAATCAAAATCCTAGCAATATGCACACCTCTGATATATGTACAATTGATCTGCAAAAGAACAACTTCCTATCTTGAAAACTGTAGGAGGATTTATCCGTACAATGAGGGTACCCTTTTGGCAGCCGCCCGCCCGCCATTTTCACCATTTTAATAACCGGATTTTTCCTTCGGAAAACCCGGTTAAAAACCTCATTCAATATGAAGATAAACATAGGTAATCATACAACATATGATACATTATCATACCATTAAAAAAATATCATATCAAAAGACAAACTATCACGATGATATTAAATGATATCAACATATGATATTGTATCATATAACTTGATTCATTTGAGACAAAGGACCAGTATATTTCAATGACGAAGAAATAAGAACTATTTGCATTATATTGCACATTATCATTTCACGTTTGTGCTAAAAATCCACTCCAAGAGATCCGATGAAAACAAGGGTCTTCTCACCTTGTGAGCTCAATTGAAAAACAAACAGAGTTTTTCTAATCAAAGTACTGAAGTACTAACGGGAGTTGATTTTATCGATTATTATTTATCTTAAAATCAACGATATGTCATTTTGCTTGGCAAGTAGTTTATAATCTCTATTTGAATTACGCACATTTTTTTAATATGGATTCTCGATCGGACTTTTCCGACAAGAATTTCGAGAAAACCTTGTATGAATCATGTTGTGTAATATTTAAAAATAAAATTGATTTCATCAAACTACATGTATGTATCGGTATTCGAAATATTTCAAAAAGTGTATGGGTCCAACCAAAAATGAACTCTAGTCTCGTTCAACCAGATGCTCGGCTGTCTCCGTTAATTTCCTACAAGTAAGAGATACCAGGTCACGTGATAGCTTGATGATGCGACCTCTAAATATAGACTGACTCTCTGCTTGTCGGAGATGAACGGAGACAGCCGATGGTTGAACGAGACTATATTGAACTCTGGCGTAGGAATACATACGACTGCAAAAAACTTCTAAATTGTTCGTACTATTCTAAATCTGACTATTTCTTAGGTATATATGAATACGTTTCCTTTAAAAAAAAATGCTTCAGCGTACATAACATCGAATTTATCGATTATTTTAAAGAACTAACTCATGTCAGCGGTGATGATTTGTGCTAAGGTCCAAACACTTTTTCAGTTTCGGTTTGCCAGAGTAACTGCATAGGAGAGTTGATTAAAATCAACCCCCAAAAATAGATTTTATGCACATCTCCATTAGGAACTTCTCAAACAGTTATGTTCATTATACGAGCAAGGTTTGCCCTGTGTAAGTTGTCGAATTCATGGGCAGCTATTGAACAAAGACTACTTTGATTTGTTTTATTCTTTAACATACCTGTTAACCCTCCCGCATTGCGCGGGAGACTCCCGCAAAACAGCCTAAAAATCTAAGATCTCCCGCATCCAACCTATCTCCCGCGCGGGAGACAAATTTCTCCCGCAATCGCATTTGTCTCCCCCATACCCCCCCCCCCCCCCCAAAAAAAAATTCTGAATCTTTACATGCAAATTTCAACAACCACTGCGGGTTTTTCTCTGATTTTGAGCTCAAAAAGCTGTTGTGTAGCTTGAATATATCAAAATCCATCCAAGTACTGTCTACCGTGATCATAGTATGACATGTTATAGTCCAGTTTACTTTTTACGATTACTTCCGGTTTTGACTTAAATCAGTTACGTATTTAGTTATGTGTAGGCCTTATACAAAAAATAAGCAAAAGCTTAAAACATCTTGATTTTACTCTGTAACACTTAAGAAAACAATACACAGCCAGTGGTGTCACTTAACAGGTGCACAGGTAAAGCACCCAAGCCACGTGCAGTGAGTCGTGACTAATTCTGTCTGGCCAGCACAGTCGGTAAAAATCAAAGTGAGTTTGAGTGTTTATACAAGCTACCGATAAAAGTGAAGCTCGAGGAAAAAGTATAAAAGCATTTCACAGGAGTTTTTAAAGTTTATAGTACCGGTACTATGAATTACAGGGATGCTATAGACATTACAACAGAGATCATTTTTAAAGATACTGGAGAAATAAATGTTGTTTTGTGAATTAAAAATCTATCCTATATATAAGGCAAAAAATAATCTTAATGAATATTATTTACTGGTATTTTATTAACTGGGTTTCACTGCAAATTCAAAATACGCAAAATGAATTTTCTGTGTTTACCCTAGATGTCAGCATGCAGTGATGGTTCAATACTGAACAATAAGAAGACTTAATATAAAAAGTGGCACTATTGACTTCTTGTATTGTACCATGCAAACAAAATAATAGTTTTCTGAACATGTACAGCAACACAAGTTGTAATTGCACACTGGTAGTCATAGAAATAATAAAATTTAAAATGATTGCAAATGCATTAATAACAATGGTAAAATAAGGTATCTAACAGTATTTTTAATATATATTTGCATTTCACGTGAAAAAACGTCGTTTACGCAAAATCTCCCCCTTAGCCAAGTTGGTAAGGGGGAGATTCTCCCACATAGCAGCTTTGAAAGGTTAACAGGTATGCTTTAAACATCAAGAAAAACTTTAAAAATATATGTGTAAATAAAAATGAGATTGTTTAACCTTTTTAAATTGGCAATCACGCAAACAAAAGCTGTTAATGCATTCACTATTTTCTTTCACACATGAATAATGTAGTTCAAAATTTTCGCAGAAACGACTATGATAACAAGGACTTGCGAGCCGACTCAAAAAGAAAGATCATTAATTTTAAAAAATTTGAATTTCCTTTTCCTAAAAGTGCTTTCTGCCAAGTTTGGTTGAAATTAGCCCAGTAATCAAAATGATTAGAAAAACTCACTTGAGCTTTTCGCTCAGGTGAGCTAAAAATAAGCAATTTCAATAACATGTTGTAAACTATAGTACACATGTAATGGTCAGAAATGCACTATGAAAAATTCTCAAGAAATCCAAGAATGTTTATACAGCTTTTAAAAAATTGGCTCACTATTTAACCACTTTAAATCAATTTGTCTATGTTTGAATATACACATTTCATAAACTTTTTAAACTGTCTTCAAATGTATTCTTAATTAAGCAGTGTTAAGGTATAAAAACTTATATTCAAATAACTATAATGTTTAATGTTTACATTCTTAAATGATTTTTTTTAATACTTTTGAAGTTAACTATTGTGAATTATTTTGTGATCGATCAGAAGGCTTTAGATTTTAAATACCAGGCATTTGAATAGCAACCTTTCAATTATGGTAAGTAGAATTGGAAAATAAGCAATGAAGAGTAGCAATAATCTATGTACCCTACTCACTTTACTTTCTATGGATATATATCAGAGAGAATTATACATTACAATGCTTACAATACAAGGCTCTGTGGGTCATACAGGCTAAGACGGTAGTGATCATATCACTAAAAAAAATTTATAACTCACTGATAATCTTATTGTTTAGATAAATATCATTTGAGTCTCAGCTTTTATGTCTTTTTTTCTGAAGAAAGATTAAAAACAAGATATCTGTGAGCCAATGCTCACTAGTAAACCCCCGCTCTGATGTGAATATGCAAAATATGCAAAGTCATCATTTAACAGGAAATTGACATCTGATTGGTACAAAAATACATCTCACAATATGGCATGCATAAACAAATAGTGTGATTCAATTTCAAGCATCTGCAATGAATAGTTGCTGAGAAATTTTTGACAAACAAGAGGCCCATGGGCCACATCGCTCACCTGAGGAACAATAGGTATGATAAAATCAGCTTAATGGAGTCATAATACAAACTATCTGGACAATGTACAATAATACATGTTGATCCTGTATAAATAAAATCCATTTTTCCCCTGGATATTCTTATGTTTATAATCATCTTTTATAACAGGATGATTTTATAGTCATATCATATGTTGAGTATTGCAGTTCTCAAAAAGATCCTTAACAATTGTTTATATATGGGATATAAATGTACATAAACTCTGAACCTTCTTGTGAGGCCAAAGAATTGTCCTGGGGCCAAAGTTTTAACAATTATAAAGAATCATCTGGCTGATTAGTTTCTGAGAAGAAGATTTTTAAAGATTTACCATATATATTCCTTTGTTAAACTTTGACCCCCCATTGTGGCCCCACCCTACCCCTGGGGATCATGATTTTCACAACTTTGAATTTACACTACCTGAGGATGCTTCCACACAAGTTTCAGCTTTCCTGACTGATTAGTTTCTGAGAAGAAGATTTTTAAAGATTTACTCTGTATATTCCTATGTAAAATTTCGACCCCATATTGTGGCCCCACCCTACCTCCGGGGGTCATGATTTTCAAAACTTTGAATCAACACTACCTGAGGATGCTTCCACACAAGTTTCAGCTTTCCTGGTCTTATGGTTCATGAGTAGAAGATTTTCAAAGATTTACTCTGTATATTCCTATATAAAACTTCGACCCCCCATTGTGGCCCCACCCTACCCCCGAGGGTCATGATTTTCACAAATTAGAATCTACACTACCTGATGATGCTTCCACACAAGTTTCAGCTTTCCTGGTTATATGGTTCATGAGAAGAAGATTTTTGAAAATTTCTCGAAAATTTTCATAAATTCCTAATTATCTCCCTTTGAAAAAGGGCTTGATCCTTAATTTTCACAAATTTAAATCCCCTTAGGCTAAGGATGCTTTGTGCCAAGTTTGGTTGAAATTGGCCCAGTGGTTCTTGAGAAGATGTTGAAAATGTGAAAAGTTTACAGACAGACGGACAGACGGATGGACAGACAGACAGACAGATGGACGACAGACAAAATGTGATCAGAATAGCTCACTTGAGCTTTCAGCTCAGGTGAGCTACACACTGTTTGAAAATTTGGGGTGGGGGGGGGGGGGCTTGAGCACCTTAAAGAGTTCCTTCTCCTTATGCTATTTTTCAATCAATTAGTTAATGAATATGTGTAAATGGAGTTTGAACCAAAATATACTTCAATTCTATTATTGCTTCTCAGTATGACCATTATGTTCAATAAAGGTGATTACATTACAAAACAAAATGCACTTATTGTGCTGATAGTTTATGTATAAAGTCAATACACAAAATAAATATTTAATTAATGTATTGTTGACAAATGATGAAATACCTACTTTAGTTTGAACTAAAATATTAGCTTTTCATGCATAAATGAAAAATTTTCAAAGCTTAAGAAAACTACATCTACATAAAGAAAAGTAGGCTTTGTAAATAAATGTATTGAATAATTGCAAATATGATCTGATCACAAAAAGAAAACGAAAATTCAATGTATGAACTTTGTTAAAAATAAAACTGTATTGATTTAGAAGAAGGAATGAAAATAAAATCAGTTAATTAAAGTTAAAGTTGCAAAATCATCACACAACAATGATAACAGGCATAGACACAATGTAGGATAATTAGTTCAGATAAATTTCCTTTGTTAGCAATTTTATCCTTACCCATGAATGATCAATTAAAAACTGTTTCAGAAATTAGTAATGTTTTGTTGAATTGCATATAAAAATAACATTAAATGCAAGAAAAAATAATGGCTTTTTAGAAAGCTACAGGCTACTCAATATCTTTTAATAAAGATGAATGTGTATTTTGTATTAAACAATAAATACACTACTGCAGATTCCTTAATTTACGTGAGTACTTAGTTTCGTGCTTCAACTATTTTGCACCAAATAGCAAGAATATAAAGTCAAGAAAATCTAAGTTTTATCATAGTTTCATTTAGTTTACATCTGTCAAAAAAATAAAATGGAGATTTTAAAATCCGCTAGATGGCCTTCTCCTGATTTTACGCGGATATTGATATTAATTCCTCTAGTTTAATAAGGAATCTAGTTTACAATTGAAGCCAGCATGAAATGGGTAATCTAGATTTATCAAATAAAGTTGAGTGAAGCCAAAAACATTTAACTGTCCCATAAAATTCTTATACATTTGAAACTTAACCAGAAGATCACTTAGATCACACAACAGAATTTCTTAGGGCAATCAAACATATTCTATTTCAAAGCCAAAAAATTGAATTTACCAATGTGACCAAGCTTAATTTACTTAGCCTACCATGTAATTGTAAAACTTCTCATCCTTCAAATATTGTAAAATAAAGTTGTTTGTGATAAATTAATCACCAGGCTCCAATATCATGAAGCAATCTTAGACTTCATTCAAATATTGAACAGTACGTGTCTTGATGTATCCTTGCCTTAAATGAGATTTAAGAGTTCTTAGATTTCCTGATTGAAAACAATGACAAAAGTTAAAAGCTTTTAAAAGTGTCTTGATATAAAATTGTTAACTACAAATTTAAATCGCCAAATTATAATAATTAAACAATCATTTTACGACTGACTGAAATTCTGACTAAAGTCTAAAATTGCTTCATGATCCTGAGCCCAGAAATTCCGCAATAACAGGAAAGAATTAAGATTATAAAAATTTTTTAGGAATAAGTAATTTTATTTATCGATAAAGTAAAACATATACAGTTATCTCATTAAAATCTCCAATCATTCAAACACTCTATATTGTCATATATGTAGGGACAACAACAATTCACTTCGCCTGCATACAATTAATTGCATGTAATATTTAAATCTTAAAAGGGCTAGATGATCTGGCCATATTTAGACTCCTTTGAACATATATGTAAAAGTGGCATCAAGATGAAAGGAAATATTAATTTGTATGCACTCACACAAAAGTAAAATGTCAATTTCTCCGTACAGAAGATATTGGTAATACATTTATTTGAGATCTGCATTTTTCAAATAAATAGTTGCTTTTGCATTTCAGCAGTCCCAGTAAAACAAATTAAACAAAAAAATTTAAATATGTTTGTGAGGACTTTTTTCATTTTTCATCTCCTTCTTAACCCTGTTCTAAAGGAAATACTTAAGTTTGTCAAATATTCATGTAAGATAATTAGATACAGTACTTGTAATTTGATATGTTCAACTGACTACCATAAAAACTTCTGTGAAGTAATAAAAAGAAATATAATAGAGTGTACCTAACCTCTTTACTTCTTTTTAAACCAAAGTAACATGCCTACATTATCTATTCATATCACAACAAACATTTATCAAACATCACAATCTCTGAAAGCAGCACCATTGCATAACTAAGCAGCATCTTTGCATGAAAAGTAATTTTGCTATATATTATACTTTTTTTCACTGACCCCCTCTTTGACCACATCATTAACATTTCTATATAGCGCATACTGCAAACCAACTTTCATTAATGTGTGAGAAATTTTCGCAAGGTTCGTGAGAGCCTCATTGCCGTGCATATCTTTCCGCGGACCAGTATTTGCCACATAGTTGTAATAACAAAGAAAACAGGTGTGGATAAAGCTTGTTGCAAAAATTAGTCACCGTGAACCAGTTCATCTCGAGTAAATCACCAAAAAAAAAGTTGTCACGAATAATAGTTGGTTTACAGTTCCTATAATATAACAAATCTAACTTACTTGATCAAATTGGGAGTCCTCCCCTCTCTGTAAAGACTTTGCCAAGGGCTTCTCCTGTAAAAAGGGCAAGTGAGCAGTCAATAATGATTGAAGGAGTTGTGAATTAAAGACAATAATATCCACTTGTACAGATAAAAGAATGTCTGTTACTAAATAAACTGTGCATAGTTGAGCACCCTGACTGCAGAAGTTGAAAGTATAAGTACCCTGACTGTGTTTATAAATATAGAGCTAAAGATCGTGTATAGTACAGAGAATATTTTTAGAAAACATGAACAAAAAAAAATGTTTTTATTTTTAATGATAATATTATCATCAATTTGTATGTAACAAGTTCTAGCTCTAAACCTAGATATGTCTCTTATGATAAAGAACTATATATGATATGAGTCAAATTTGGACCCCAAAATTCGCTACTTTTAAAATGATTCAGGTACATTAATTTGTTGTGTTATTTTATAAAAGAGTTGACATGAAATATGTTTTTCACCTATTTATTAGATTTCTATGCACTCACTGGCAGTATATGACGTCAGAAGTGACGCTATTTTTATAATTCAATCAAAATCAACCAAAAATTGACATTTTTCTTATCTTTTTTCGAATGGGAAATATAGAGCGACTCTTTGAACAAGAACGAACTTTCTGTCACTTATAAGTATTGGAAAGATACATCTTTTGTGAAAATATTTTGTTTGTTCAAGTAGTCGCTCAATGTTTCCTTAAAGAAAAACTGCCTCAAAACAAGCCGTTTTATGCTAAAAATGCGAAAATGGCGGGAAAAGGTAAACTTTATGATGTAATATTTTTAAATTGTGGGCACTAAAATCGAAATGAAAATTATGAAAAAACTTCAAATGTATATTTGTACAAATAAAACAAAGAATTACAGTAAAATGACAATGTTCATTTTAGGGGGCCATTTTAGGCTCAAACCATATATAGTCCTTTGTAATTGGTATAAATCTAAAATTAAAACAAAGTAAGGTGAATTTATTTTCCCAAGTCAATGAAATATAAATCAATCAATTTTGTGGTAAATACATGTACATTTAGTTACACAATTTGATCTTTTGAGCCAAAATTTCCACAATTACAGAATGTACATGTACATACTTGGTACATTTTGATTTGACCCAATTGGTCATACAATTATATTCATTCTCCTTGATCATATCTTGAAATCTTATGAATTTGATACCATTCTGAAATTTATTGTATCAACTTCACTTGAACACTAATGAACTTGAATTCTATCAGTAAAAGCGAACTGTAGATTCCTAAAGCCTGATATTACATATGTACTTCATTCTGTGATTCTGCCATTTGTATCAAATTGTAAAAAAATAAAATTGTAAGACTCTGAATTTTTAAAGGTGCCTCTCCCAATTTTGCATGAATATTTATTCTTTTAACTCAGTTAGAAATCTACAGTACTGTAGATTCCTAATTAAACATGAAGAATTAAAATTCGCGTAAAATCACGAGAAGCGCCCTTCCCATTTTAAAATCTTGCCATAATTTTTTAAGGGTTGAGGATTATAAGAAATAACGATTAAAAAGTTCTGCACTCAGGATTTCATTTCTCAACATTTGTTACAAAACAGCAAAATCGTGGAATAAAGTACATTGTATTTGCCTAATATAAGGAATTTACAGTGCATCAGTTGAGTGAAACATGACCTAACAAGGGCTCAGTTACTCCAGTATATCAGCTGAGTGAAGCATGGCCTACCAGGGGCTCAGTAACTACAGTATATCATTTGAGTGAAGCATGACCTACCAGGGGCTCAGTAACTACAGTTCATCAGTTGACTGAAGCATGACCTACCATGGGCTCAGTAACTACAGTTCATCAGTTGACTGAAGCATGACCTACCAGGGGCTCAGTTAATACAGTACAGTGGAGCCTCAGTTATCCGGACGCTTTCGTTCCCAAGTCCAATCGTCCGGATAGGTGAAGCGTCCGGATATCTGAAATGTGTCTATTGTTGTCATGAATGATAATGTATTTGTATACAATGGCTCCCAGTGTTGATACTAGGTTTATTGGCCTTTCATACCATATAGCAGCACATGCTAGAGTTGTCTGTTGATATGAACGCTTTTAGAAGAACTTTGCTTTATTTTATTATTTTGTCATGAAATATTAATCGGACAACAATGACAACCGAATCTAGCTAAATTCTTTGTGTCCAAAAAAAAAGGCGTGAAACTTAATTGACAGGGGTAATCTTTTGTACAGAGTAGGGTATCATCAAATTTTACCGTCCGGTTAAATGAAGCAAGATTAGTAGTAAATCAGTGTTTTGTGGTAAAAACAGACCGTCCGGATCCGGAACGCGGAATTCCGGATAAATGAGACAAAATAACGTATAGAAAAATCTGTTCCCAAATAAAATCGTCAGTAAACTGAAGCGTCCGGTTATCTGGCGTCCGGATATCTGAGGCCCCACTGTATATCAGTTGAGTGAACCATGACCTACCTGGGGCTCAGTAACTACAGTATACCAGTTGAGTGAAGCATGACCTACCAGGGGCTCAGTAACTACAGTATATCAGTTGAATTAAGCATGACCTACCAGGGACTCAGTTCTTCATGCAATTTACTACTGTTATCACCTCTTTATTTGCCTCAGACTTTCAACGAAACACGCTACCGACCTCGGAAAATCAAGTATGTTGAATTTACATCAAGATCGAGAGTCGCCATTTTTACATGTAAACAAAGTGCACCACATGAATTTACGGGACTGGTGATGGTGTTGAAAAGAATATCCGAGGCAAGTGAACAGACGATATCAGTAGTAAATTGCATGAAGAATTTAATGGTACTAATTGTTTTCACAGAATTTGCGTATAAATAAGGTAAATCAGTCGAAAACTAGCGCACATTTTTCTGCGCAATAAATAAACAATTTTTTCAATGGGTGGCCCTGTAGCCCTCCGGTCTGTCAATATTTTTTTTCCCGCAGAGCTACAATTCTGCAGCTATCAGTTGAGTGAAGCATGACCTACCAAAGGCTCAGTAACTACAGCATATCAGTTGAGTGAAGCATGACCTACCAGGGGCTCAATAACTACAGTATATCAGTTGAGTGAAGCATGACCTACCAGGGGCTCATGACCTACCATGGGCTCAGTAACTACAGTATATCAGTTGAGTGAAGCATGACCTACCATGGGCTCAGTAACTACAGTATATCAGTTGAGTGAAGCATGACCTACCAGGGGCTCAGTAACTACAGTATATCAGTTGAATGAAGCATGACCTACCAGGGGCTCAGCCACCACCTGCTCCACCTTCTTCTCAGCAATGGAACAGAACTGTAAGAACAGAGTCTGCAGGGTGAACTCCCCTGGCTTGACAGGGTCTACTTCCACACTTCTGCTATGCTCCCGTCTCCATGGAAACCTGATCACATGGACATGACCGTTCTCATGACTGTCTTTCCTCTCCATGATGGAAGGACTACAGGCACAGTCTTGTTTTTAGTCTATAAAAGATACCTTATTTGTTGGTAATGTTTTAGGAAAAGATATTTTCATAATTCAAATCACTTTTATTTTGAGGCTAGTTTTTTTCTTACTAATATGTTCACAATAAAATATTAATCAATATCTTGTGTCTAACTTATATTTATAATTATGTACAAGAATAAAAATAAACAGGAGTTATTTCAGAATCTCATTAATTAATCTGTTTTGTTGTTGCAACCTTCATGTACAACTTTGCACTTTCATTGGTTTGCTAAATTTCTATCTAGTATACCAAGTGCTGCAAAAGGCAGGAAAAGCCTGCATTGCGAAGTGAGGCTTAGGTTAATAGTAACACATATACATAAGAAAATCAGTGAAGAATTTAAGTTGAGTTGGGTACTACCCTAAAGTCTCGGGTATATCAGCAAAACACACCTTTTTTTTTTTAACTAAATTGGAGCAAAAGTGGGGGGGGGGGGGTTCATGTTTTACATAGGAAAAAATTTTACTCCATTGTTTCAGAGTGTGTTCCTGGAAACCGCAGAGGTATGACTGCCAATATCACGTGTTATGCAAGTTGAATGAGTGCAGACTCTATTTATTTTAGCAGAAATACCTTATTCTTAATTTAATTTCCATGAATTAAAATATTTATCCACCCAGTTCACTGTTTCTTGCATTATGTAATCAGCTACCTGTTGACTGGACGCATGGTCAATGTTTGTTTTTAAAACAATTTCTGGTGTCAGTAGCATGCACCTGTTTCGTGTCGGACTTCAAAGTGCAGGAAGATTAGCAATGATTATGATTTGAGTAAACTTATTTACTTAATGTCATGTTATGCAGTAAAATGTTACTGCTTTGCAGAGACACAATTAAAATTACATCAATCATTTTTACAACTTGATAATAATGATATACAACTTACAAACATTTCTTCACAATGTTTATATAACAAATATCCAAGAATTGGACTAATCATCAATTATTTAAGTCATTATTTTGTGGTTGTTTTGGATTTGATCTGCAGACATCAACACTTTCAAGCGCTTGGAAAACATTACGAGTTTTTTTAATGCATTGACATCAGTGATTTTTTAAAAATCTTGAATGAAAATTTCTGTGTTTTTTGGGTGCATATCATAAATAAAAACAGCTGGGTTTTTTTCAGCATTATGATTTTACACTCAACTTTAGGGGTGTGCATTATACACTGGTGCTTGCTATACACAATACTTAACATTAAAGCAATATGAGCTGCAATTTTCATGAAAAATTTTTTTAAACGAAAATGTTATTTTCTACTTAAATGACAATAATATCATGGTTTTTGAATTTCTTTTTGCCAAATTTTTGTGAAAAGGGCCGTTAAGGAACCTTAATTGGAGCGAAATTGAATTATTGTCGTCCTGTACAAAAATTAATTTGCTTTATGTTCCCTAGAAGAGATATCTTTCCTCTAACAGAAATTAATGATTTTTTCAAACCTTATTTATCATAAAAATTTAAGTTTTATGCAGACTTACCATAGTAGCAGGTTTTTACAGCAAAATAAAATTCTAAAAAATACAGCTCATATTGCTTTAATATTACTAACAGTAAAAAAATTTTTCTCCAGCTCCTGGACGCTGTTAACCATAACATTAAATGACTTGCACTTCATGGTTTCTATTGCTTAACAAAAAGAACAAGATAGGGTAAGGGCCCTTTTTGGCCCCCTCCCAAAAATGTTCATAATATAATTTTTCTCTGATTAAGAAATTGTTTGACGCTTTTAATGCTTGTATACAGAAAATTTTATTAAACATCTGTACCAAGTATTCTTACCGTATTTTTCCGACGATTAGTCGGTATTTTTTTCCTCTGAAGCAGAGCACCCGACTTATCGTCTTGTTCGACTTGTCGTAGGCTCGATGTCAGAAATTTTTTAAAAATAGCATTAAAAATCTTGGTTTTAATCATCTTGAGTTGGCTCTGTGATTAAAAATTACGTTGTTGAATTCACTGTTCATCTTTAATAATTATCATTTTCACTCATCTGTCAACACTTTAATACATAATAATAACAACAGTAATTAAAAAATGTTACATTGTCTTTAATCAATTAAAAGTTTTACCGTTCCGTTTTTATAAACACATCGTCACATGGTTCTATGTATCACTAGTAGGAAGATAACATTGCGCAGTAAAATTGAAACCAAGTTTGAATGGAAGAAAATATTGCAGTAGGTTCGGGGGATGTTTTTTTTAAATTTAATTATTTTATTTGTAAAATGTTGTTAGTTGAAAGTATAAATCAGAAATATTTAATGGTCAAATTCAATCTTAAAATACGTAATCGGCAATTATCAATACCACTGTTTATACAATAGGCAAACACCGGTTGTGTTAATAATCTTGCCCTAAGGCTGAGATCTTTACCGCAATTTCTCTCCCTGTGTATATAAAGAGTACCGTTATAAGAGTGATTATAGTTCATTGATTAATTATTGTCCAATTCTTTGATTATAGTTAGATAATTTTTTTAGGAAACGTATGTATGTCGTATATCGTCATTATCAAGTCGTACAAATGATCGATCTATTTCTAACAGTGTCTATGTAAAACAATAGCGTGTAACTGCATTACTGGATACAAAGTAAACAAGTTTCATCAAATCATAGTAATTGCTAAGCTTTCTGCACTTGAGATCCCCCTTTGAAGTCCGACACGAGACAGGTGCATGCCTGTGACACCGGAAATTGTTAAACAAACACTGACCACGCGCCGAGTCAACAGGTGGCTGGTTACGTAATGGCGAATACACTGGCGATAGTCAGAGTGGATACTTATTTTAATGCTTGGGAATAAAATATTTCTGACAAAGTAAGTTTAGTATAACACGTGATATCGGGATTTGTTTAAAATGCAAGCGACTTTGTATAAGTTGCCGGTATTTGAAAATTTGATGCATAAGTATAAAGCGTAATTGTTTAAATGCTAATCATTAATAATAATTGGTAGCAATATCGGTGACATCGTGGCATCATACACTGATAATGTTACTGCAGTTTTATAGGCCATTTTGAAGTGATAAGATCGACGTATGGTCTGAGATCGACGTATCGAAGGATTTTGTTAAAATTTTGGCGAAAAACGGGCAATTCGACGAGTCGTCCGCATCGACGAGTCGTCGGGAAAATACGGTACATGCAATGTACCGTTTACACCAGAGCTCAACCAAAAAGTGCACACACGCAATTAGTCTGCATCTTCAAAAAGCTTGTTCATTATTGTTTTAAAATTACGACATAAAACATGTTAATTTTTAATATTTTTCATTATAAATAATTCAAACAAGAAAAACTTTACAAGACAGGATTGGTTAAGCTAAGTATTGGACCTTGATCAGAAAATTACAGAATTGTTTATCTGAAAGTAATTCGTTAATTAGGACAATTCGCTATTTGCGACTTCACTGTAGTACGGTTATAGAAAAAGTTGTTAAATGTCATCTATTTTAATGCAGATTTACCATACTTTTAGCAAAATAAATTTCTCTCTTCTATTTTTTGCTGTTCAAATTTATATCTCATTTAGGCTTTTATATCCCATTTGGGCGATTGGTCCCAACCTGTCTAAGAGTGAATCCTTTCAGGACTGTGTGCCAAACTCTACACTATTTCCGTAATAGCGAGCGCAGCTCGCCGGCGCGCAGTGCCGGCGCGAAGCGAGCTCTACCGGCAAGGCGTGTGTGAATAGAAAATTCGGACTAGTTGCACATTCATTCAACGGATTTTTTTGGCGTCAGTAAATCGGACCAGTAATGCATCGTTTTAATCGTCCCAGTAGTTCCCTGTAATCATGGCAATTTTTATCACTTCACACTCTCACGAGAATCAGCAAGACAAATTTAGACAGTAAAAACAATAACGATGTAAGCGACATACAGTCAATGTTACCTCTAAAGTTCACCTCAGTCCACTTTCAATCAAAAATAATCGTGTGACGTCACAAACGTTTACACATTGATCCGATATATTTTTTCGGAGTCAGTAAATTTTGACCCACAATTCATAGTACCAATGGTTTCCAACCTCACGTTCCAACATCACGTTCTCCCAAGAATCAAAGTAAAACCTTTGAAAAGCTTATAAGATGTGTAATTTTAAGAACATCATGCTTTTTAAGTAAATAAAACAGTATACTTCGCATACTTTTATTTCTCAGGGGAGTTTTAAAGAGTAAGACGACACTTAACCAACGTCAGCTTTGACGTCACAATAAGCACTGATAAGGGGAAATTACTCTAATTGAAGTTATTGTAAATCTGCTGAAATGACCAAAATCCTCTTAAAATCTTGCAAAGGCTAAGATAAAGAACAGCTGACGAATAAGGACATTTCTTCAGATACAGGAAACAGTTGTAAATTGCACTAATTTGGATGAATGCTCACAAATATTTTATTCACTATAATCACGGTAATTTCCTGAAACGTAACGTTATACGTAGCAGCGCCCTTTTTTAAAGGGGGTGGGTGGGTGGATGGCAGCCTCATCCAAAAAATCTTTGCAAGCAAAAGAAAAATAAATCGTGAAAATTCTAATCCTTCAGCTCTTTAGCAGTTCAATGGTTTCTTTATTTTCACTTCCATTTATTACATGGGGAGGGGGGGGGGGGGGACAACACCATGTTCTTTTGACATGATGAGCAAATATTTTTAAGCGTAAATTAAAAATAAAATTAAACATTAATTATTTTTTTTTAAGTGGAGGGGCAAATCCATGGTAAGTCGATATTCTATGTATAAATTGACAAAAATGAAAAAAAATTTAGCATGGGGGGAGCTCTACGATGAGTCAAGTTTTATATGTAAGTTTAAGAAAAAATGTCTACTGCAAAAAAAAGGGGGAAATCGATCAATCAATCATAATCACAATCACTTTAAAAAAGGAGATGCAGTGCAATGAATATTTATATATTAAAATCTTTATTATTTAACAACATTGTATCTGAGATTAAACTATTGTTCTACATATAAATAAATAAATTATAACAAATCTTATAAACTATGAATAATGAAAATTTACTGAAAAATAGGTATGTTTTATTTTTTGGCATTCAAATTTCACGTTGTTAATTTTATTTTATTAATTTATTATAATTCATTGTTTGATCACATGCTGTGCTCGCCCCAACGGTCGCACCGTAAAACATATTAACAGAAGAAGCAGACTGGCAAATCGGTTATCAGTTTTGATCATGAATGTTTCAAAGACTCAGGGAGTGAGAAATACGGATTTCTCTAAAACTTTTTCTAACTTCAGTAAATGTCTACTGCATTTTGATGTGCTTTAGATATTGCAAATATTGGGGTATAGAAAGCATGAAATGCAAAGTCGTCGTTTAACAAAATACTCACGAAATGTCTTTATTCCATGTTCCACTTCCATAATCTGATCAGACTGATGTTTTCATTTTCTTTTCATTTCCGGTTAACTGGTTATCCTAAATGCCGCAAAAATACTAAAAGAAACACAGATCGTCATCATCAATAATGATTTATCAAACCCTATGCCTACTCAAATGTGTAAAAGCTAGACAAACGAAAGTTTCTCTGATCTACCAAAAATTGTTTTTTTAATAAAAGAATAAGAAAGAAACTAGCCTAGATTGAATATGTATTACGATCCCGAGATGAATTAAACCAACATTTTTTCATTCAGTCAGTGGATGTACTCTGATGGTGTTATTCAAAGGTTATACAGATTTATCGTCGTTTCTTTAAAACCAAGATATATTTAACCAGTATTTCATTAAAATACATGTATATACAGGCTTTCATTCACTAAGCTTAGGGACCGCGGTTTAATAGAAGTTTTTTTTCCTTTCACTGAAATCAATATTAGATTATAAAAGCAATTACTGTTTTCAATCAACATTTTGAAAATGAAACAAAATAACTTATACAAGTAATTTTGTTTCATTTTCAAAATGAATACAAAGAAAGGAATCGACACATTCTGCAAATAAATATACATTTATTTGCAGAATGTGTCGATTCCTTTCTTTCCTATCTGTCTAACTGTTTCCTATGGTTTTCTGATGGGGCCACTTTGACCTTCGCACTTTCGCCTTTAGGACGAAGATGCGAGTGCGAAGTTGCGAAGGCGAAAGTGCGAGAGTGCGACGGCGAAGGAGCGAAAGTGCGAAGATGCGAAGATGCGAAGGCGAAGCGCGAAGATGCGATGGCGAAAGTGCGAAGGTGCGAGGGCGAAGAAGCGATACTACTATCGCTCCTTCGCCCTCGCAACTTCGCACTCTCGCCTTCGCAACTTCGCACTTTCGCCTTCGCCTATTTTGATAGTATTCAGAAAGTCTCGGTCGAATACATAGAATTTGATGCAGGCACCGTACCCGCAAAGGTTTTCCGATCAATCCATGATATTATTGGTACGCATGCGCTAGGCCATTGTGTTTATTATAGCATCACTCGGAACTACTCGGATGTCTCGCGCACTCGACATTAAGTTTGTATGGAGCGTAGCGGAATCAGCCGAGGATTGCCGATTGTTATAGCATTGAATGATTTATTTTTGACGTCGTCGTGTTAGTAACTGCCGTCAGGTGAGTAGACAAATTGATTAACGCGCGTTGGCGCGTTATGATAATTTGTCTTCTCACCTGACGGCAGTTATTGTCACGACGACGTCAAAAATAAATCATTTGATGCTTATATTTACATTCCCTTACTGAAGAAATCAATTGTTTACTTAAATAAATCGATATAAAGCGCAGGTCACGGAGGGAGTGAATAAGTAACAGCAAGAACAGCTGTTTTGTAAAACCGGTTTAACTGGCTTTCACATAGACTGTTGAGATGAAATCGACGAGCATGAAAATATAATCCATGATAAATAACTCTTGAAATGTTGCTTTTAACAATAAAGTCAACTTCTTTGTTGAATAAATAAAAAGCATGGTGTTTTGACAACATTCATGAAATGCATTTTGTAACCGATAACATAGAAATTACTGTTTGAGAACTACTTATGTAAATTACTCGTAAATTCATACGCGGTAAATAGGTGTTGCATTTCAGGCACGTAGCATCGTTTTTCCCCGAATCATGAAATTCCTAATCCGTGGGGGGATTGGGGGGGGGGGGCTAACTTCAAAACTTCAATTTGACTCCTTATTTCGTTATTTTCATATCAATTTTTTACATACTTAATTCCAAAAAAGTGGGGGGGGCCAACTCCATGTTCATTCACTTTTTTATATGTAAATTTTAAAAAAATTGTTACTGCGACAAAAAGTGGGGGGGGGGGGGGGGGCAGGCCCCCCTGCCCCCCCCCCCCCCCCCGATGCTACGTGCCTGCATTTAGAGGCATTTAAACATCACTGAATTTAATGGAAAAACACAGTAGAATGTAAATATAAATATTTTAATGTGTTTATGTGACATATATTTACCAGTGCTGCATGGCTATGCATGCCTTATCATTATATATGCTCCATATAAAATGTAATGTCCGCTATAATGTATACATATGCACTTCCAGTACCTGTCACTTACCAGCTGTCTGTTTACCGTGGATCAAACACAGTAACATTCTAATTTCATTATGCGACACTCCTTACATTGCTCAGGGAGAGGGGGTCCGCCCCCGGAAAGTTCAATATTAACAACTTCACACATGCAGTAAAGGGGGAGAGAGGGTCCGGATCCCACCCCCCCCCCCCCCGGAAAATTTAATTTTATTAATTATATATAATAAAATCTCCAAAATATGTCTCGGAACCGCCCCCCCCCCCTCGACAAATATAATTATCCATCGACTCCCACCCCCATAGAAAATGTTATGGATCTGCGCAAGCTGTTGAAAATAAATTCAGAAAAGTTCATTGTCTGCCTCATGCAGATGTCCTTTTATACAGCTAAAATTGTCTTTAAACGATAGAGAGCTCCACAGTAATAAAAAGGCGAAGGCGAAAGCGCGAAGATGCGACGGCGAGAGTGCGAAGTTGCGATGGCAAGGGAGTGATAGTAATATCGCTTTTTCGCCTTCGCAACTTCGCACTTTTGCCTTAGCATCTTCGCGCTTCGCCGTCGCATCTTCGCACTTTCGCTCCTTCGCCGTCGCACTTTCGCCTTCGCAACTTCGTACTCTCGCACCTCGACCTAAAGGCGAAAGTGCGAAGATCGAAATGTCCCAATTGGAACACCATAGTTTCCATTAAGCGAAATGAACAGTTCACCAAGAAGGCATGAAAAAACTAATCGCTACTCTTTGAAACCGATTCTTGAAAATCATCGTCATATTGAACTGTTGAAGAAATAAAGTACACGTATTCAGCGCCCTTCATGAAGGCTCTAACAACGTCTTAGTACAATTAATTTTTATTCTTCAACAAATTAGTTATTTAAAAAAAACATACCCAAACTTTCTTATATAACGTTATAAAGTCAAAAACTAACTTTATTGAATATTAAAGAAACTGAAAAAAAATCACATACTGTTTTAACGTTGAATTCTTTAAAACTTGTGCAAGATAATTCTATATATTTGATGTGAATATTATCACGCGGAAGTAATTAAAAGTAGGCTTAAGTCAAGCTTAATATTTTCCCAATTTTTGACTTTTTAAGTATATCATATCTACTGTAACGGGATTAACTCGTTTTCTGATTTTGCTCTCAGCTGTTTTTCTAAATGCTATCATTGTTCTCAGCTTCTCCAAAGGATAATTTTAACGTGTGTTTTCTGACACAGTTTACAATAAAATTAAACAAAATATACATCTTTCTGCCTACTTAGGTTTTACCTATAAACAAAACAGTACGATTTCCCGATTTTAAGATGTGTTTCTGTTTATGTTTGATTGACATGTTGAAATTCAGGGAATATTACGATCATGGAGTTATTTCAATTTAAAGTAGAAAAAATTAAAGTTGAATTGTACAGTGAAATAAAGAACAAAAAGATAGATTTTAAGTTCAAGACGTAATTCATTGACAACCATTTTTGTACTTGTTGATTTTTGCGTTTCTTGTTTCACGATATACTCTTGTTGAAAAATATCGTAAGACCTTGTTAAATTTTTGAAGTAAAATTATTGGAAGCATTCTAATTTAATTTATCGATGTTGTAGAGCTTATAAAATCAAAGACGGTGATTCGTAAGTACAAGGTTAGCATTGTGTGATCTCGCGTGCAACTTTAACATTCACATATTGAAAAAACAACACCTCATACTGAGGTAGAAAATATTGAAGCTATGAAAATATTGATTTCATTGAAGGCTCTGATATAAATATGCAGGGTACCGTTTGGTTTGTATTTGCGACAACTGTAATTAGACCCATTGACATTAGTTCGCTACTTGTAGCAGTCATTTGATTATAATTGATCTACACCGTGGGTTTTATTTTTTAGAAAGATGAGCATTTCAAAGTGTGAATATTTGTACTTTTTCATTTTTCTTGTTGGATATTGTGAAACTTTGAGTGAAACGTATTTATATCGAGAAGTATTAATCATGCGGGACAGATATAAAACTTCTAACATATCGTTTGCTGAACAAACTCGTTCAAAAATCCAGTGTGGTATACAATGCACGTCGGTGTGTCAAAGTTTTTCGTATAATAAAGCGACATCCACCTGCCGTGGATATGACGTCATAATCAGTGACGCGGTGTCCAGCGTTTTGGAGGGTGGTTGGAAGACTTACAATATCGACAGAACAGGTATGCTCATTTAGTAAGATCGATAAAACACTATTTTACAAAAAATGTTATAACTTTATGACAATGTACAACTTAGTTTTTGTTTTAAATAAAATTATTGATACAGTCCCATCATACGAATCTCATTTTTTCCTATGGTACGATGTAACACTATAGCATGCTATTTCTAGGATAGGCATTTAGGAATTTTGATGCAAATAATATTCTGAGTAATGCAGTGTTGTTTTATATTTATTGAAACTAATATTAACTTTACAGAATAATATTCTGAAAATTTAAAGCGAATTAGAAAATCAAAATATAAAAGTTTCTGTCATAAAATTCTTGAATTCATTTAATCAATCTTTAAAATATCTCCTTTTGTTAGTTACCGCCACCCTTACAATGTCATAGGTTCTAGATGTAGAGTATTTGTTTTCAGATAAGAATTTTCGGATGTTATGATCAAAAGTGCTAATCAAAAACTTCAATAATAAAAAGACCGACGTATGCTCGTTAGCATAGCAATGCCAAGTCAATTATTCTTCTTTAAAATTAAAGTAATTGGTTTGGCAGAACAAAGATGAATATTCTATATAGAAATCAATAAGTACATGAAACTTAAAATTATATCTGACTTATCTTAGAAGTTTCTTAATGCAATCCATTAAATATGAAGTAGTGTTCTGTGTTATTGTATGGCAAATGCTGTTAAATTATTTCAATTCTATGTTTTTCACCAATGCTGTGATGTTCGATTAAATTTGATTCCTTTATATTTGAATGCTTTGCTGATTGCTACAATGGTTTATACCTAATTTTTTAAAAATCTCATTAAAAAACTAGATCTAGTTTGTAATCTCGTTATAAAGTGATGCTTAGTAATACAAGTAACGACATGTAACTTACCCGTTATAGAGCTCTATAAAAAGATCAATTATATTGTTATGGAGTAATTTTTAGAAAATATGTCGTTATAACAACATGTTAACCAAAAAGAGCAAAAATCTAAATTGTTCAAAAAATCACTAATTATTTAAACAATAAAATGCGTTCTTTCGTGATTCATGCGGAATATGAAGGTGGCGACATTGCAGAAAAAATACATATGTAAATATTTCATCATCAAGATTATTTCGTTCAGTCCGTGATTTTTCTTAGGTCGTTTGTAGCCTATAGGTTTCGACCAATCGATAAACTGGGTGTGTAGATTTCAGTCTTGTTAGTTTGATAGAGCTATATATTAACTATAAGTTTCCGTAAGAAATAGAGGGAATCATACTAGATGTAGAACCATTTTAACAAGAGCTTGGACTTTGGTTAGTTGTGTCAAAAGGCAATGTGACGTATCTATTTAATTGCTAGCCACTCAGCCATGCATGGCTCTTTGAAATCAACACGATTTGTCTGGTTTTTGAGCGAAGATTACGCAATTGGTGCATATTTCGCTTGAAACCAGCGTCATTATTAACTTTTTTGACGCAAGAATAAGGTTGTCCATCCATAACTATCATATTTCATATCTAATAGATTGCAAGTTTGATCACTAAAATCTTCGTGCGATTTTAAGGAGTTTATTAAATAATAAAGTTTCAACTTTGAAATCTTAAAAAAAAATTTTTTTTATGAAATTTATCATATGTTGAAGTTAACATTAACGTTTATGGGAAAATGCATTTTTAAATATATTTCTTTAGGACAAGTAATTTTCTCACATTTCTCTTGGTAGAAAGTTGCAAAAGCTTTCTCCGTCTTCGAACATGCTAAAATAATTCATAGTTTACCATACATATTTTCAGATTATTTTCCTAAGGGCAGACACAACTCTTTAAAAAAAGTTAAGTGCAAAGAGTTCATTTAATCGACTACATACATGGTATGGTTTATGTCAGCCTCATAATAACTTGATGTCGTATAGATCAATCAAAATTGTTAAATTCACCTTAGTCATGGATGGACTACCTACTTTACCTGGCTCAACAAAGTATGCGTAATACTCGACAAGTAAAATTAGTGGATTTGAAGTCGAGTGGCTTTAGACTTGTAAAAGTCGACAGAGATCCATACAAATCGTATGAATTAAAGACACAAAAATTTCAAAAGCTTTAATTAAAAAACTGATGTACAATCGATTGATCGATTTGCTTTTTTGGCCTTGTTTCTAAAAGATGGAAAACACGTCGAGCTCAACCCCCAAGCTGTTTTAGGAAAGAGGATCATATAGACTTTGTCATTTGTGGCTGTTGATCTTGATATCTATGATAGAAGTTTTCCAGGTTGTTTATTTAACACCCTCTCTGTCCGACTCTTTGATAAAGTGTGCTTTAGTTTTATCCCCGAGGAGGTGATGTTATTCTAGTTTACCTTACAGTGCCATTTATTTTTGTAATGATGCGCATCAGTAAAACAAATATCACTGAATCCATGGATAATTCAGAATTAAATCTGCTGAATATATGAATATATCAGTGATTCTGCAGAGATATGCTGGGTTTATTGTCAATTAGGATTTCCTTCTCGATGATAGGCGAGGGAGGCCCAGTAATTGCATACAATTTTTTGTTCACTGCAAAACTTTAATTGGTGTGTAAGTCATTGGTTAGTGATATAATAACGTTAATAAATTATTTCAGTTAAAAAAAAATCTTCGCTTGATGATAAATCCTCAATATAATATTTTTCTTTGAATGAATAAGAAGATGCTGATAGCAATATAAATATATTGAAAACATAATTAAAGGTATTTAAACCTTAAAAAAACAAAATTTGTATCTATCAAAATGAAATATATTGACAGCAGAACAAAACTTAAAGAAGCACTTAGAAAATTAAACAAAAACTTTCAAAACCATCGACACAATTGGATTAATGAAACAAAGAAAGAAATTAGATTGATTGGCTTATATAGAGGCCTGGTGTACCGAAAGTAGACATGAAAAGTGTATACGTACTTATATTTCCGATTGGATGGGGTCCATTATTGATGTGCATATTGCAACTATTTATCCTCGTAGATTATTTTCAAACAATCAGTTGGCAATTACTCAATGTTTTTGTTAGTATTTTCTATTTACTATAAAGAAACAACACACTCAATTACTAAAATAGCGTTTAAATATTTTATCAACTCCCCTAAGTATATAGTTCCACTACTTGGATCTATGTTTACTTAATTGCCGTATGAATGTCGAAAGTCTAGACTCTGTTTTTTATCTTTCATGAACTTTTCAAAAAGAATGATCATTTAAAAAGCGCACATATCAGGTACAAAGCATCGTTTTTGAAAAAGGAGGGAATACAAAAAAAAGAAGAAAAAGATGCAATGTTTTGAAAATGTGTAAATCGTCAAAATACTTATCCATGCGTGGAGAGGGGTGGCAAGCAATTGTTTTGTATTTTACAGTTTAATCAATAAATTTTTATTTATTCTGAACTGCTCGACATCAGTTGAACAAGTAACACAGAACGTGCCAACTATTATGTATATTCTTATTTGTTAAAGGGCTGATATGGAATATATTTATACATGTACATAATGTCTTTTTCGCGGCTAAAAGCTTTATTTAGTAGTACCCAGAAGCCTAAATAACAATTCTGAAAACTTTGTTCCAACAGCAAGTCATAGAAGTCATATAGACGTCAACGATTTGTCTCAACAAGATAACAAACACCATCTTTTTAAATTCTCCTTGAAAACTCTACTTTCAGGTAGCCCACCAGAAATAAGCCCTTATTCTAGTACAGTGTCAACAACAACAACAACAACAGTACCAAGTACAACAACAACAACAACAACACCGAGAACAACAACACTAACCACAGCGCCACCTATTACGACGACTAAACCACAAACAACAGAAATAACAACGGCGTTATCCACGGTAGAAACAACCACAACAGCGCCGCCTACCACAACGGTCACAACGGCTGCACCGTCTTGTACGTTAAAATACCAATATTTGTATTGTTTTCTAAACTTAAAGATGAGCTTCGTTTGTACAGTATTCACTAAGATATTTTAGTTAAAGTTTAAACAAATACTGTATGTATGGTTATTTTCGCCCCGTATAATTTTCACCCTTTACACTTGCAAAAAAATATTTTGCCCCGTCTTGAATTCGCCCAGACACAGTTTTGTGTTTGACGAGATCATAATTTGAGACATTGGAATTCGCCCAGTCTTAAATTTGCTCGGTGACAACGAGGGCCATACTAAGGGACGGAAATAAAAGGGGGTGAATATATCCCTGTATACAGTTATTCGTTTGAAAATGAAATGCTGGATGCAAGAAATTACAGAAGTGCATGCAGATCACATGGTCTCATTCATTGTATTTTTACACATTTTATTTTAATGATAGTGCCTTTCCTTTTTAAAATGTATTTCCCATTTTTTCCTAGGCTTGGCATGTCCCTCTGACTACATCTGCAAGCTGTCAATTCTGTTCTGCTACAAGTACTACCCGACCAGGAAATTTCGCGAGAACTCTGAGCTGGATTGTAGTAATGACGGTGGAATGCTGGCCATTATTGATAATGTGGATAAAGATAATGAAATATTGAATTATATAAGTAAGTCATTGTGTTATTCAACACGTTAAACAATGCTATTCAGTTAACTAAATAAATCGCCAATTGGAGTATATTAAGTTAATAGATAAGTCCATACTGGTGTTGTATAGCAGCTTCTTCCCTTAGCCTAAATAGCTAGTTGCAAGTCCGATAGCTTACTGAAAAAAAATCTTGAAAAATGCCAAATTGAATGTAAAAAGGAACCGACAAGACTTTTTAAAATTTGAGTCAAGATTTCTGACACAATTAGTTTGCAATAAAAACTTTGTAAATATAATTGAGGAACAACTTTACCTAATAATGGCAAGTATTTTGAAATCAATTCCAAACTTTCTTCATGACGTCTTTCATCACTTAAACACACTCTTCCTACAACACCCGCTTCGATTTTTGACTTTCAAAAAGGAACCGTCATCTCAGTATCTCACAACCAAATGAGGAACAAATATTTACGAAATACTTATTTTTAGAAATTAGTGATTTTTCCTCATTTCCTTGAAAAAAAAAGAGAGAACCTTCAATATAATAGGCTTTCCTCGGGGGTAACCTGGCTAAAGGGAGTGGAAATTCTAATATAGCTAGCTTTCCGTAGGGGAAAAATCTCAGGCTACTATATGACCATTTTTCCGGGAAGAAAACCTGCTATAGACATTTTCCAGGAGGATTAGATGGCCATTGGGAAAAGGCACTATACAACACCGGCTCATTGGTGATTTGGAAATATTACATAACCTTTATTGATTAAATTCGGGACAGAAAGTTTACTCAATAAATGGGCATTTATACATGAACATCCCAGTATTACAAGTAGACAATTGCATATTTCGTTGACATTATCATGTTTTATGGTATATATTCGATTTTTCAACACAAAAACTAAATTTCGTATAAAGAGATATAAAGTGGTTAAGTTTTCATCAATAAATGTGCATTTGTACATTTAATATTTGATATCTGCAATCAAACAATTGTTGTAAAAATGGTCAGATTTAATCGTTATGATGGCGACGCATGTAATGATCACGCCAATAATTTACTACTACATAAATTTAATTTTTATATACGAGATTTTCAAACACAAACGCTCCATGCTTTCAGTGTGTCTTTCATGTAGTCTTTTAAAATATCTTATTATACCTCAATATGATTATTCTACATAACGCGACATCTGATTGGTTCTAGACAACCACGTGCCAGGGCAATAAACCTTCATTTTTCCCTGTCATCGTCATATTCGTCATCATATCCCACCCTCTTCGAATTGTCATTCCATGCTCATAAAACAATATCCCGAGGATGAGCATTCGATGTAATTAAATGATTAATTCTTTCAAAAATCGTTTAAAATCCTTTTATATCAGAAAACTGTCATATAGAAAGAAACCGCGGTAAACATTAACTACGTTATTGCTTTACTAGAATTGAAAAACGATTAAAAACTGATTTATTCTAAATTATCACCTGTCTTTCGGTATAATAAACAATTTATTGGGCGTTGCCCTCGGGAAATATGATTTTCAAGGGGAAATAAATCTTCATATTTCCCTCACAATCATGCAATAAAATTTATGTATAATATACTAGCCTAAGTATATACCACAAAGAGCTTACTGTTCCAGTTCATCTTATGCATGTATATTTCATAGCTTTCAGATTCATTCTTTGTAATTCAATTTTCTACTATTTACACAAATTATAGATAGGAAAACATTGTATACTATATAAATAGTGCCTGTTTGGGAAGGTAACAGTTGAAATTGACACCCCGAGAAAACTATTGTCAACCGACGCGAAGCGGAGGTTGACAATGGTTTTCGAGGGTGTCGATTTCAACTGTTATCCTTCCAAACAGGCACTATTTATTTTATTATGCTGAATGTCAATTTCAAAGAAAACTTAAATGCTTTTTTATAGGAATGACTTGAATTCTACTGCGAACCGTACGCGCATCATTTACGCGCATGTAACAATTCGTTATGTTACCCGTTGCTACGTGTGTTGCTAACGCTGAGGGTAATAGAACGGATTATCAACTGCGTCTAAACCAATCAGATTTTAGTATTTAACATGAAAGTATAATAAAAAAAATTTGCACACCATTGAGGGTGGGGGTCATTTAGTGGAACTTGTTAATATTATTTTTATTCTTTCTTTGATTTAAAATATGTTTTTTAGGCACCGAATCAATTTCGGAGACATTTTACTGGGTCCAAGGAAAATATCTCAACAACGAGTGGCGCTATGACGACGGATCACTGATGACGTACTTCCGGTGGGCTCCTAACCATCCTCTAAAAAACGACCTTATTGCATTTAACAGCGGCAATGGCTTTCACGGAACGGAGAACACTTACCAAGACGTGTTTTTCTGTGAAATAAGACTTTAGAATGACGTGTTTTATCGGAACCGCAAGCGCGCCTTATGAAATAGAACCATTCTAACAAGACCTTAGACTTTCAGTAGGACGTAGCTATCTAAATCTATTTCTTGCGTCAAAACAAGTTAAAAGTGACGCAGTGTCAAGCGAAATATGCACCGATTGCCTTGTCTTAGCTCAAAAGCCAGACAAATCTTGTTGATTTTAGAGAGCCACGGCTGAGTGACCGACACTGAAATAGAGAGGCGTACGTCACATTGCTGCTTAACACAATTACCCAAAGTCAAAGCTCTTGTTAAAATGGTTCTAAAGGTTTTAAGAACAACACAGTGACTACGAATCTCCAAGAGCCTAGTAGTATTGGATCTCCTTTTATTCTAAAAATAGAAAAACAAATTTGATGGGACTCTAATGTGATAACCTGATGGCTCTTTATTTTTTCATAATCTAGTTGCATTTATTGGTGGAATGTGTGCATAGATTAATTTGCTATCCATTAATTAAAGAGGTTGTTTGGAAACAATTTGTTTGGTTTCATTACCATGGATTTCTTCTAAAAATGTTTTTTTTTGTTCGTTAGAACTCGTGTTTCATTCACTTTCTGGATGCTTTGATTAATACAAAGAATCTTTTTGCATTAAAATTAGAATAAACGTTTTCATATTTTAACACGGAATTTTTTATTTAAAAATGAAGGGAATCACAAACCATGTTGGAAATCAGGAAAATGGGATTACTTATTTTTCAATTGCCACTTATTGAAAGTATGAGAAAGAGCACTTTGCGCAGTTGAAATTGGATTCATTAATTAATGCACACCATAGAATTCAATTGTGTAAATCTCCTCTCTACTTTCCGCTATTCTGGAATATCAGAGTTTTTAGGCTTGGTGACAATTATGTTTGATGCACCAATACCAAAGGACGAGATCTCCGTGAGATAAGGGATGGCGTTCAGTACGCCACGAGATCGATACATTATCTCATGCTGTTCACAATGGACCATATTTAATGAAAATGAACATCAATAATGATTTGTCATATTGTAAATCTTGAATTTACTTGGTGGGTGTATATTGTCAATTTTGCATGTACACCCACCCAGTAAATTCAAAATTTACATCATGACAGATTATTCATTAAATTGTCTTATGTTACAAAATGTAACAATTCATAACATATGTTACAAAATATTACAATTTGTAACATATGATACAAAGTGTTACAATTTGTAACATGACAGAAATTTACATAGACAAACATTTGCTTGTGGACTAGCTCTCTGAAATTACAATATCACACATACATAAAACTGTCGAGGTATAGTAAAGTAAAAAAAATCAATGCATGTTCATTACAATCTACACATTAATAAAAAAATAATTCTAATGCAAAGGTCCAATATTAAGCTGTTCAGGTGGGTGCAAAGTTGAAAGGCGAGAAGCAAGAATGCGAAGGAGAGTTACCAATGTTGCACTCTTGGCTTCATAACTACGCCATCAATCGCCGCTCCTTCACATTCACATATTTGTCTTTAAGGCGAAAGTGTAAAGATGCAAAAAGCCCCATCAGTGTATCGCATTTTTTTCCCTTAGTTTTTACTTATAAATATTTAGAACCATTTAAACAAGAGCTTGGACTTTTGGTACGACGTAACTATCTATTGCTTGCATCAAAACGATTTTAAATAATAACGCTGTTCTCGAGTAAAATATGCATAGATTGCGTAGTCTCAGTAGAAAAGCCACACAAAACTTGTTTATTTCAAAGAGCTATGGCCAAGTGGTCAACAATGAAATAGACAGACCTACGTCACTTTGCTGTTTTACAAAACTACCCAAAGTCCAAGCTCTTGTTAAAATGGTTCACCTATATAGTACAATAGCTTGATGATCACCCCTGTCAACCCATATGGTAATATAATGAAAAGTTATTTCGTATGGCACGCCAAATTCAGAAAAATGAGCTAAACATAGTTTCACATTTGATAAATAAGGTTAATCGACTGGTAACCATGGTTTACTAACTGCAAACTATAGTTAACGATTCGTTAACTATAGTTTTCATCTGTAAAACTATATCTAACGGTTATAAACTAAAGTTAACGAATGATACTTTGTCGGCAAATAACGTTTAAACAATAGATATAGATTAGTTTAGGGACATAAAACTATAGTTAAATGACGATAATCTATATTTCACATCTGTAACCATAGTTAACGCGATCATCTATTTTCAGAGGTGTTAATCTATAACTAACACTGAAAACAGCCATTTGCGATTGCAAATCATGGTTATCTGATAGATATAGTTTCACGATTGTGAAACTATGATTAACAACTCTTAACCACAGTTAACGAATGTAAATTATAGTTTACAGATGTGAATCTATATTTATCAGCAAAATCTATCGTTAACGTTATTTGCAGACAGATAAACTTAGATAATCATTCGTAAACTAGAGATTACAATCGATAAATATTGTTTTGCAGATGAAAACTCTAAAGTAAAGGAATCGTTAATTATAGTTAAAGAATCGTTGATTATAGTTTTCGGTTCGTGAACTATAGTTAACAATAAACTTTTGTTAACGATAGTCTAACGTCCGTCAACTATAGTTAATATCATCTGTGAAACTTTATTTAACGCCGTTAATCTATATCTAACATCTGTGAACCACAGTTAACGCAATTATTTATGTTTCAGAAGTGTAAAACTATAATTAACAATTAACAAACAATCATTTACGATTGCAAAACATATTTTATATGATAAATGTAGTTTTACGATTGTTAAACTACTGTATGATTAACAACTCTTAACTATAGTTAACGAATGTAAATCATAGTTTACAGGTGTGAATCAAAAGTTTATATTTATCAGCAAAATCTATCGTTAACATTATTTGCATACAGATAAACTTAGATTATCATTCGTAAACTATAGTTTACAACCGTTAAACATAGTTTTAAAGATGAAAACTTTAGTTAACGAATCGTAACTATAGTTTGCGGTTTGTAAACTAGTTTGAACCTTACCAGTCGATAAACCTAATTTATCAAATGTGAAACTATGTTTAGCTCATTTTTGTGAATTTGGCGTGCCATAAGTTTATCTGTATTATCAGCTGATTACGCACAAAATGAAATCGTACAGGCACATCTTTATACTTTTTTCTGAATGGTGACAAGTTAAAAATCAGCAGATAAATGCATATACAATGTGACATACAAGTACAAAGAAAAACAGCTAGAAGTAACACCAGAGACATAAATAACATAAATGTTATTTAATATTTATGTCTCTGGTAACACTTTAAAGGCAGTGCAATTTGGTCTACCTTTACTTTGCGCAATATTTCAATGTAACATATATATGTTGACATTCAATTTACTGAAAGTCATGCTCCAGTAAAAATATTTAAATTTAAATGACCATGTATTGAGTAAGATTAGAGATACATGTGCATGGATCAACAGCGAATTTGTTCCGGTTTGGTCCTGCAAACCGGATTTTGCGTTATCGGGTTTTGCTTTTATTCATAAACTCTGCTGTAGTCATCAGTACGCTTTGAAAATAACGTCAATTGAATGAAAATTTCAAGATCTGAAAACACACTGAGAAAAATTTTATCAGCAGTGAGAGGTATAGAATAGGCTACTTTTTATATACTATAACCAGGCACTTTAACCAGGATGTGCGCATGCGTGAACCAACTTTCCATCGGGATCGGTAAACGATTGGGAGGAAATTCGAAAGCTATTTGGAGGAACTTCGAACTGATATATGTGCAATTTAAAAATAAGATTTTTATATGAAAAATATGATCAGAAGTGATAAAAATGTTTTGTACATTAGATTTTACACCAAAAAATTAAATAAATAACTGAGAGAACAATAAAAATCAATGTTACAGGAAAACGACAGGCACTTAGCATCGGAGGGGGGCGGGGGGGGGGGGGGGATGGGGCTGGGACAGGGGGACGGGACTGCCCCCCTCCAGCACACGTTTTCTCGCAGCAAACATTTTTCTTGAATTTACTTATAAAAAAGTAAATTAACATACAGTTGCACCCCCCCCCCCCAATGTTTTTGAGACCATGTAAAATTTGAAATGAAAGAGAGGAAATAAACTGTGAAATTGAGGTTAAAGGCACACTTAGCCCCCTATCCCCACGGATTAGGATTTTCAATTATTTAAAAAGTATTTTTGAGTTGGGTTTTTTTTCAAGGCAAGATTGGATGAGTCTGCCCTCAACCCACTTTGCTACGATGCTAGGTGCCTGAACAAAATACCATGGTTTCATTACATACATGTATGCTAGTATAAAGACTTTATGTAAACCAATATTATCTCGTGTATTGTTCCATTCACCAGTTTCTACAAACACCTTAGTTCAAAATAAATAAAAAATCCAAGACTAGGAGGGGGAGAAGGGAGAAATCTATTTTCCTTTTTTTTTTACCCAGGACTTATTTTGTTGGGGGGGGGGGGGTATTAGGGGTGAACAGGTTACTGACCCCCTGTAGATCTACCCATGACCTATCATCAGGGTCTGTATACACATAAACAGGGTCAGTATACCCATCACCATGGTCTCCAGGGTCAGAGTACGTATCACCAGAGTCTGTGTGCCCATCACCAGAGTCTGTACACCCATAACCAGGGTCAGTATACCCATCACCAGGGTCTTCATATCTATCACCAGGGTCAGAGTACGTATCACCAGAGTTTGTGTGCCCATCACCAGGGTCTGTATACTCATAACCAGGGCCAGTATACCCATCACCAGGGTCTCCATATCTATCACCAGGGTCAGAGTACGTATCACCAGAGTCTGTGTGCCCATCACCAGAGTCTGTACACCCATAACCAGGGCCAGTATACCCATCACCAGGGTCTCCATACCTATCACCAGGGTCAGAGTACGTATCACCAGAGTCTGTGTGCCCATCACCAGGGTATGTATACTCATAACCAGGGCCAGTATACCCATCACCAGGGTCTCCAAACCTATCACCAGGGTCAAAGTACGTATCACCAGAGTCTGTGTGCCCATCACCAGAGTCTGTACACCCATAACCAGGGCCAGTATACCCATCACCAGGGTCTCCATACCTATCACCAGGGTCGGAGTAGGTATCACCAGAGTCTGTGTGCCCATCACCAGGGTCTGTACACCCATAACCAGGGCCAGTATACCAATCACCAGGGTCTCTATACCTATCAACAGGGTCAGAGTACGTATCACCAGTCTGTGTGCCCATCACCAGAGTCTGTACACCCATAACCATGGTCAGTATACCCATCACCAGGGTCTCCATACCTATCACCAGGGTCGGAGTACGTATCACCAGAGTTTGTGTGCCCATCACAAGGGTCTGTATACTCATAACCAGGGCCAGTATACCCATCACCAGGGTCTCCATACCTATCACCAGGGTCAGAGTACGTATCACCAGTCTGTGTGCCCATCACCAGAGTCTGTACACCCATAACCATGGTCAGTATACCCATCACCAGGGTCTCAATTCCTATCACCAGGGTCAGAGTACGTATCACCAGAGTCCGTGTGCCCATCACCAGGGTCTGTATACTCATAACCAAGGCCAGTATACCCATCACCAGGGTCTCCATACCTATCACCAGGGTCAGAGTACGTATCACCAGAGTCTGTGTGCCCATCACCAGGGTCTGTACACCCATTACCAGGGTCAGTATACCCATCACCAGGGTCTCCATACCTATCACCAGGGTCAAAGTACGTATCACCAGAGTGTGTGCCCATCACCAGGGTCTGTATACTCATAACCAAGGCCAGTATACCCATCACCAGGGTCTCCATACCTATCACCAGGGTCAGAGTACGTATCACCAGAGTCTGTGTGCCCATCACCAGAGTCTGTACACCAATAACCATGGCCAGTATACCCATCACCAGGGTCTCCATACCTATCACCAGGGTCAGAGTACGTATCACCAGAGTCTGTGTGCCCATCACCAGGGTCTGTACACCCATTACCAGGGTCAGTATACCCATCACCAAGGTCTCCATACCTATCACCAGGGTCAGAGTACGTATCACAAGAGTCTGTGTGCCCTTCACTGCAGGGTCTGTATACTCATAACCAGGGCCAGTATACCCATCACCAGGGTCTCCAAACCTATCACCAGGGTCAAAGTACGTATCACCAGAGTCTGTGTGCCCATCACCAGAGTCTATACACCCATAACCAGGGCCAGTATACCCATCACCAGGGTCTCCATACCTATCACCAGGGTCGGAGTAGGTATCACCAGAGTCTGTGTGCCCATCACCAGGGTCTGTACACCCATAACCAGGGTCAGTATACCCATCACCAGGATCTCCATACCTATCACCAGGGTCAGAGTACGTATCACCAGAGTCTGTGTGCTCATCACCAGGGACTGTATACATATAACCAGGGTCAGTATATGTATCACCAGGGTATGTAAATCCATCACCAGGGTCAGAGTACGTATTACCAGAGTCCGTAAATCCATCACCAGGGTCACAGTCCATATCACCACGCTCTGTAAACCCATCACCAGGGTCTGAATACGTATCACCTGTGTCGGTAAATCTATCAGCAGGTTCATTATACCTATCATTACTGTCTGCGTGCCCATTACCAGGGTCTGAACACTAATAACCAATGTCAGTATACCCATCAAAAGATCTCAGTACCAAACAGGGTCAGTGTTCGTATCACCAGGGTCAGTATACCCATCACCAGGGTCAGTATACCAATCACCGTGGTCAGAGTTCGTATCACAAGGGTCTGTAAACCTATCATCGAGATCAGTATACCTATCAATGGGGTGTGTGTGACCATCACCAGGGTCTTTATACACATAATCAGGGTCAGAATACGTATCAACAGGGTCTGTAAACATATCATCAGGGTCTGTAAACTAGAGTTTGTGTGCCCATCAACAAAGTCTGTATGCCGTTAACGAGGGCCAGCATACCCATAACCAATGGGTCTTAATACCTATCACCAGGGTCAGAGTTCGTATCACCATATTCCGTGAGCTCATCACCAGGGTCTGTATACACATAACCAGGGTCAGTATATGTATCACCAAGGTCTTTAAATCTATTACCTGGGTCAGAGTACATATCACATACCTCTGTGTATCCATCATCAGGGTCTGAATACCATGGTTTGTAAATCTATCGGCAGGGTCATAATACCCATCATTGGTGTCTGTGTGCCTATCACCAGAGTAAATCTATCGGCAGGGTCATAATACCCATCATTGGTGTCTGTGTGCCTATCACCAGAGTCTGTATGCCCATAACCAGGGTCAGTATACCCATCAACAGGGTTTCCATACCTATCACCAGGGTCAGAGTGCATATCATCAGAGTCTGTGTGCCATCACCAGAGTCTGTATGCCCTATAACCAGGGCCAGTATACCCATCACTAGGCTCTGTACATCCATAACCAGGGTCAGTATACCCATCACCAGGGTCTCCATACTTATCACCAGGGTCAGAGTACGTATCACCAGAGTCTGTACACTCAGAACCGGGACCAGTATGCCCATCACCAGGTTCTCAGTACCTAACACCAGGGTCAGTGTACGTATCACCAGAGTCTGTGTGCCCAACACCAAAGTCAGTTTACCCATCTACAGGGTCAGAGTACGTATCACTAGAACTGTAAACCTATCACCTGGGTCATTATACCTTTTACTAGGGCAAGTGTTCGTAGTACTAGGGTCTATGTGCCCATCATCATGGTCTGTATATCCATAACAAAGGTCAGTTTACCCATCACCAGGGTCTAAATACTTATCACCAGGAATAGTTTACGAATCAATGGGGTCTTTGTGCCCATCATTAGGGTCAGTATATCTATCACAACAGTCAGTGCACTTATCATCAGGGTTTGTACATCCATTACCTTGGTCAGTAGACTTTCACCATGATAACTGTACCTATTACCTATCACCAGAGTTAGTTTACCTAACGACCGTGTCAGTGTATGCATCCGTGGGTCTGTGTGCCCATCTCCAAGGTCAGTATACCTATCACAAGAGTCAGTACATTTATCACCAGTATATATATCACATTCTCTATCACCAGCGTCAGTTTACCTATCGACAGAGTCAGTGTACGTATCACAAGGGTCTGTAGCCAATCACAGGGGTCAGTATGTATCCATCACCAGAGTTGGTATACATAAACGTGTAGATATTCTAAGGGTCAGCATACATAACACCAGAATTTCAAAATCTATAACCAGGGTAAGTATAACCATCACCTGAGTCAGTATACCTATCACAAGGGTCATGAGTGTCCGTATCACCAAGGTATGTGTGCTCTTCACCAGGGTCAGTATACCTATCACCAGGGTCAATTTACTTATCAACAGGGTCAGTATTACCTGACTCAGGTAATGGGTGTACGAACCCTGATGATAAGTGCACTGACTGTTGTAATAGGTATACTGACCATGGTGATGGGCACACAGACCCTATTGATGCGTACACTATCCTGGTGAAAGGTATTATGACGCTGGTGAAGGGTATACTGGCCCTGGTTATGGGTGTACAGACTCTGGTGATGGGCACACAGACTCTGGTGATACGTACTCTGACCCTGGTGATAAGTATGGAGACCCTGGTGATGGGCACACACACTCTGGTGTTACGTACTCTGACCCTGGTGATAGGTATGGAGACCCTGGTGATGGGTATACTGACCCTGGTTATGGGTGTACAGACTCTGGTGATGGGCACACAGATTCTGGTGATACGTACTCTGACCCTGATGATAGGTATGGAGACCCTGGTGATGGGTATACTGGCCCTGCTTATGGGTGTACAGAGGCTGGTGACTGACACACAGACTCTGGTGATACGTACTCTGACCCTGGAGACCCTGGTGATGGGTATACTGACCCTGGCCATGGGTGTACAGAGGCTGGTGATAGGCACACAGATTCTGGTGATACGTACTCTGACCCTGGTGATAGGTATGGAGACCCTGGTGATGGGTATACTGACCCTGGTTATGGGTGTACAGACTCTGATGATGGGCACACACACTCTGGTGATACGTACTCTGACCCTGGTGATAGGTATGGAGACCCTGGTGATGGGTATACTGGCCCTGGTTATGGGTGTTCAGACTCTGGTGATGGGCACACAGACTCTGGTGATACCTACTCTGACCCTGGTGATAGGTATGGAGACCCTGGTGATGGGTATACTGGCCTTGGTTATGAGTATACAGACCCTGGTGATGGGCACACAAACTCTGGTGATACGTACTCTGACCCTGGTGATAGGTATGGAGACCCTGGTTATGGGTGTACAGACTCTGATGATGGGCACACAGACTCTGGTGATACGTACTCTGACCCTGGTGATAGGTATGGAGACCCTGGTGATGGGTATACTGGCCCTGGTTATGGTTGTACAGATTCTGGTGATGGGCACACAGACTCTGGTGATACGTACTCTGACCCTGGAGACCATGGTGATGGGTATACTGACCCTGGTTTTGTGTATACAGACCCTGATGATAGGTCATGGGTAGATCTACAATGGGTCAGTAACCTGTTCACCCTTAATACCCCCCCCCCCCCCCCAACAAAATAGCTCCTGAGTAAAAAAAAAAGGAAAATAGATTTCTCCCTTCTCCCCCTCCTAGTCTTGGATTTTTTATTTATTTTGAACTAAGGTGTTTGTAGAAACTGGTGAATGGAACAATACACGAGATAATATTGGTTTACATAAAGTCTTTATACTAGCATACATGTATGTAATGAAACCATGGTATTTTGTTCAGGCACCTAGCATCGTAGCAAAGTGGGTTGAGGGCAGACTCATCCAATCTTGCCTTGAAAAAAAAACCCAACTCAAAAATACTTTTTAAATAATTGAAAATCCTAATCCGTGGGGGTAGGGGGGCTAAGTGTACCTTTAACTTCAATTTCACATGGTCCCAAAAACATTGGGGGGGGGTGCAACTGTATGTTAATTTACTTTTTTATAAGTAAATTCAAGAAAAAAGTTTGCTGCGAGAAAACGTGTGCTGGAGGGGGGCAGTCCCGTCCCCCTGTCCCTGCCCCATTCCACCCCCCCCCCTCCGATGCTAAGTGCCTGTTGTTTTCCTGTAACATTGATTTTTATTGTTCTCTCAGTTATTTATTTAATTTTTTGGTGTAAAATCTAATGTACAAAACATTTTTATCACTTCTGATCATATTTTTCTTATAAAAATCGTATTTTTAAATTGCACATATATCAGTTCGAAGTTCCTCCAAATAGCTTTCGAATTTCCTCCCAATCGTTTACCGATCCCGATGGAAAGTTGGTTCACGCATGCGCACATCCTGGTTATAGTGCCTGGTTATTGTATATAAAAAATAGCCTATTCTGTACCTCGCAGTGACTCAGTGAAGTAATATGTGTTTTTATTTTAACATTCTTCAAGAATTTCTTGTCAAGTGATGGGCCAGGCGATGTCTTGTTTACATGAAAACGAGGACAGCTTACTCCAGAGTAGAAACGCATCGCTTACACGATACGTCTGCCAACAAAACAAAATTGAAATCCCTTCACGCACAGAATCTGTTCCCAGGACATCGGGTGGATTAAAGAAAAACAGTCCCAAGAACCATGCGATGGAAGAAAAGTCCTCACAAAGTAACCTAGTCAAAGCAATAGAGGATAATGATATTGATGCTGTGTTGAATCTCATTAAAAACTATTCTTTAGACAGCTGGGGACATGTATCAAGTTATGTCACCAATAACTACAAAATTCACAACCCTGTTGAATCTGCGTGCAATTTAGGATACACCAAAATTATACAAGTGTTTTTTGATAATGGATGTAGTGCAAATTTACCGACAAGCTCTGGTCGTCTAATTCACACAGTGTTGAAGAACATTCAAGCTCATAAAATCAACTTGGATGATGGTCACAAACTCATCAGCTTCATGTGTCGCCACAACTGTAATGTAAATATAAAAGATATCCACCACAAAACACCTTTGCTATATGCATGTGAAATTGGAGACAAGAAAATTTTAGAAATTCTCATGTCTGTGTCGGACCCAGATATCCTCAAGTGCAAAGATCTTCCTAATGGATTCACACCTCTCCACATGTCAGTCATGAAAAGTGATCTTGAATGTGTTACATTCATTCTCAAAAATTTGCCACAGAGAAGTTTCATAAACATCCAGGACAACAGAGGAAGAACCCCTCTTCATTTGTCTTTGATATCAATGTGTAAAACTCTCCAGTACATGAATGAAATAGCTTTTCAATCATCAAAATCCAATGATGAAACACAGAAAGAACAACTCAAAAAGTTACAACACATTCAGGAAAACTCAATAGCAGTTACAGAACTCCTTTTGCTGCATGGCAGTGATCCAAACTCCTATTCAGCAAGAGCTCAACCCACTATTCAGTCCATTGGAAAGGACATGCCACTATACTTGGCCATGACATTAGTCGCTATGGACCAAACTGCTGACTTTTTATATGGGGATGGGACAAAAACTACAAATGCTTTACAACCTTTTTTGTTTTCCTCAGTGCCAAACAACAATCTTAAGCCATCCTCTTACTCTTCTCTTGTGAGACTTTTGATTCTTTTCGGTGCTATTCCAAAAGAAAGCAGAGAATTGTGGTTAGCTGCCTTCCAGGAAGAGTCCTCAGTTATTCCTCTCATTGAGGAAGTTTTTAGTTATGTTGAAAACAAAGATCCATCTCCAAAAAAACTCTTCCAGTTGTGTAAACAAGTCATTAGACACCAACTGACAAAGTCATATAACCTTCATAAAATTGATCAACTCCCATTACCAACCTCCATGCAAGCATATATTAGGTTTCAATTTCTGTAAGTTTATTTCATAATGTTTGCATGTCTAATGCAACTTTGTTCCATGGTTCGAGAGCTCTCCATTTTTTTTTCTTTCAGAGAAGGCTATCTTATTGCAGCTATAAATACAGTTGCCTGCAAAACCCCAAACATGTACCGGTACATGCAAAATTTTGTTCAAATTAAAAGTTACAAAAAGATAAAAGTTAAAGACAAATTTATTTAGTGAGCGAGATATTATGAACTGTAATATGTATAATTGTTATGCTGTATATTCCCTGATGTTCACTTATTTTATGTATTGAATCAATAGTACATGCATGCATGCACATGTGTTTACTCCACTGGGTATTGTTTTTTACTTCTATGTATTGAAAACAGACCAGTTCACCTCTGAAGTGTGTGAACAACCTTAAACAATACAATGCTTGTCAGTATTATTCAAATAAATTCAAAAGGCAACTGTTTTTCATATTTTTATTTATACATTTTTTGTTCAGTATATTTCATTTTATACTGATTTTGTACTAACACACAACACTATTTGTTTTCCAATTCCTTTGCAAGAAATATTTCACTTATACATTTGTGGGTACTTTTTTAGCTTACTGTAATTGTATAGACAAATAAAATATTTGTTTTTGGTGGTCATTTGTTACATTGAAGCTTTATTGTTCCAATTATCATTTGTATTTATTGAAGTAAAGGAAGTTTTTTCAACATCCTGATATGAAGATGCTTGTTTATGTACAGATGCAGTATCTGTGTTGTGCAATAATGTTTCCCTTGAATTAAATTCACATTTAGATGTTTGAAATAAATATTTTGCTTCATGGAAGTATGAAAGATTGTTTTTCCTCTGTCACAAAAGTCTAAACCTTTAATAAAAAATGGCTACCCATGTTTCTTTATTACAAAGTTATAGAGTTGAAACAAAGGGAGAATGGGTCTGAAAATGGTAATTTTTTACTGGTATATACCCCGGTAATTTTATATCTACCCATCTTGGTAAAAAAAATGTTTGCAAGGTATATGATTGAACATAGACTATTCTTATTTCGATGAAGATTTAATTAAAAAGTTCATAAATTTTCACATCCAAGAATGGTCTAGTCTTCTTTGATATAAAGTGAACAGTTCAAAATTCTCACTGTAGTTATTTAAAACGCATACAGTGTCTGTAACAGTTTATGTCTTGCTTGTGGCGTGGAATCAAGAAGTGGATGTGGTCTGGAAAAAAAAAGTTTTATCTAAAAGTTGCTCTTCATTTTACATGCATGTAGACACCACATACTAGTACTTAAAACAAATTGTATTTAGCATGAACAAAATTTGAATTGATTATAATATCATTATCATTGAAAATTCATTTTTTAATAAATTTATTAGTGTACATATTTACATCAGTTATTTCATGCTCCAACATTAGTGTCTAAAAAACTCTCATAAAAATAGATTAAAGTACCTTGGCAATATTTTTAATTTCTAGCTAGAGGCATCAAGTGAATGTATTCTTTCATTAATCCAAAGAATAATTAGGAATCAACTATTCAAGATACAAACAGCAGTATTTCAGAGTCAATGAATTACTTCTGATGTTTCCTACTTACTTGCTACAGAAGGCTTGCAACATTTCTCTGGAGAACTTAGGGAAGTAATGCTGTCGTACAATATGTTCCAGCACCAACAGTGGGCCGGTTACGTTGTTGGGTGGCTTATATGATTTATCTTCACCCTAAAACACAATTGAGAGGTGAATAAATACAGCAATTCAATAATCAAATCTAACAGGGCAATCAAACAAAAGCTATACTACTGTGATTACAATATTTGTGGGCATCTTTCATATAGCCATTTGTTTCCGTATATCACAAATTTGTGAAAATGGGAGAAATGTGTAACATATTTAATTTGCATTGGTCATTCTTTGTGATTAGAAAAGTTTCTAATACAGGATAATACAGAATGTAATCTCTGTATATTCAATAACTTGGGATATAAAAGTGCTGCTGAAAAAAGTAAAAATAAGATCATTGGTCATTTAAAAAATCTTTACAACCATGTTTATTTGGTAAAAGGTAAATTTTCTTTAGAAAACAATCTGTGAAATACTTGAAAGAAACTGATATATACATGTAAATGAACTTAATATTGTGTTAACCATCAAAATATCGACAATTTATGGAAACTACCTTTAATACACCTATATACACCAATATTGTATTTGCAAGGAGGACTGCATCATTTTCTCTATTACATTTGACAGCTTCTTCAATTATTTGGTCTGAAATAGAAGAGCATATTGCAATATAGGCATAGTTTCGTTTTGGGACATCATGTTTTTAGATTTCTCTGACTAAGTTGTGGACATTACCTGCACAGTCACATGCTGCTTCTTTAGCTTTAGTATCCTCCATTGTTACCACACTAGATATCTGTTAAAAATTATGAACAGCAATTTATTCACGGATGTCATTAAGTCTACTTCTTATGTATAATAAGAAATATCTCCTTGTGATTCAAATGTAATCTGCACCAACCTTCATAAATGCCTGGACAGCCTTTTCTAAGTCATTCACATCAGCCTATAAAAAATAATTTGAAAAGAAACCAATAATTTGTCTTCAATTTCAATATAGCAGACGGAAATGAATGAATTAAAAAAACCATAATCACCAATGAATTGCAATGAGATGCCCTACTAATGTTGAGGACCTAACACATGTATATATATACAGCCACATAGTGATTATCTTTCTCCATGCAATAACAATGTTGATAAAAATACTGAACAATCAGTTCATTATTTAACTCTACAGTTGATTTGTTATTTTTTGTTTTGTTTGTTGTTTTTGTTATTGCATTTGATGATGCAATGAGAACAGAGAGCAGACTTACTCCGAGTTCCTCCTTCAGTGCTTGTGCCCGACCACTTCCTAGTTGTAGTAGTTTACTCGGGGAAGGAAACGCAAGGAAGTCTTTTGCAGTAACCTGTATGTGGATAAATGAATGAAATTTGTGGTTTTGCTGAGGATATCTTAACAATGCATGTTAAAAGTAATGCTATAGTATATGCTAGCTTTTATAATATAACTACTTGACACCTTTTCCCTTCTTTATGCACTTCTAATGTGTTGAGCGTATATTGCTGATCAAGAGTAGAATATTTGATCGTTTCCTTCAAGCATTTTCTAGTATTTCTTGACTTACAAATATTTGCATTTATAATATCTCATCTTCATGTTCATCTTAATCTATGTATTGGTGAAATTGATAATTCAATAGAAAGATGTGCTGCATCCTCAACAAAATAAATCTAATTAAAAACTTTAAAGTGTAAATGTTTCTTATATAATATTTGCTATTTGTTCTCATTAAAAATAAAAGATTTTTTAAACACACCCCAAATATTTTCACATTTTGTCTTAAATACATCAAAGGGTTTGTTTTTTCACTACGGTACACAAAAAGGAAAGGCCATCACGTAGAAATCTTTGATATGTGATAATTTTGTGAAATTAGCTAAGTGATCCAGAAAAGAATATGAACAGCAACCACAGATACTGGACACATATTGATAAGCTATTAATGTCAATAAAAAAAGCTCACTTGCTCATTATGTGCACATGCTTATTACAGCATTATAGTTAAGAGGTTTTTTTTTACCAAGAAAACAAGTGTCAACTTACATTTACATATAATTATAATGTAAACCCTTCTACACATATTTTATATAAAGGAGACTTTCATTGTAATTACCAGTATCTTAGTGCAATAAGCTACATATAGTATGATCATCTATCAGTCTAACAAGGTTTTGTTCAGTCTTGTTGATAAGGATGTGACCAGAAACTGTGTATGAAGCAAACCAACTGTGCACCATTTACAATATATCGGTGATCCAAGATCTTGATTTTGTCCAGACACAGTTATATAGATACTTTTTTTTTGTAATTAATGCATTTATTCAAACAATAAAAAGCTTTCTTTGGCGATTCACATGGGACATGAAGGTGGTGACTTTGCAGAAAAATACACTACCTGCATTAGCAATCTAATTAAAATTTGGTCCTTCACGCTCATGTCGCTGTGAGTAAATCCTCACAGCGACATATCAAATATGAAGGATCTAATTTTAATTAGATTGTCTGTATTAGCTAATTATGTAAATGATTGCTACCTTCATAACCCACATGAATTATCAAAGAAAGCATTTTATTATTTATATTTACATCTTTCCTTTAACAAATTAATAAATTGATTGTAAAAAGTAAGTAAAATTCACTAAATTACTAGTACTATTTATGTCCATCAGTATCTATACTACTATATTAAAACTAGAGGTACTGTGAGCAAGCTCACGATTGATACCCCCCGCTAAGATAAAAATCATAATGCGTGTATTTTTCCAATTATAGAAAATATTGGATGAATCTATTTCACCGTCCATTTTCTTTAAATAACAACTGCTCTATTTTTTTTTAAACTGTTGGTCATAAGCAATATTTGTGTGAAGTAAGAACATTCTCCATTAGAAAGATGATAACCGGATACGAATTTTGCACTTTTTCTGCCAGTGACCTTGCCCTTGCCAAAATGACCTTAGGTCAAGGTCATGACACACCCTTAGGTCAAAAGCAATCTTTCTGTGAAGTAGGAACTTCCAATGTTTCTCCATAAGAAAGATATGGACCGGACTTAAATTTTGCACTTTTTCTGCCAGTGACCTTGACCTTGCCCGAATGACCTTGGGTCAAGCTCATGACACACCCTTCGGTCATAAGCAATCTTTGTGTGAAGTAAGAACTTCCAATAATTCTCCATAAGAAAGATATGGACCGGACACAAATTTGGATTTTTTCTGCCAGTGACCTTGACCTTGCCCGAATGACCTTGGGTCAAGGTCATGACAACCTTAGGTCATAAGCAATCTTTGTGTGAAGTAAGAACTTCCAATGTTTCTCCATAAGAAAGAAGTGGACCGGACACGATTGCACAGACAGGCGGACAGACAGACGGACAAGGTGATTCCTATATACCCCCCCAAACTTCGTTTGCCGGGGGTATAATAATAGACTCGAATTTTTGTTCTTTAATACCGATAAATCGGAAAAATACTGTCTTTTGTTGTATATATTCTAAACGTCATTGGTACTTGAAGATTACCAATTTGTTTTTATTTTTTCTCAGTTAAGCTCAGCTAATTAATAATCAATGAAAATTCCTAAAAATATCCCGGAAATCATCTGGATTTTTTGGATTTTACAATCTTGTGCTTCCGCAATACATTCACGCTAACAGGAACTTTAGTTTATATTTCCACAGTGCATATTTGCATGAATAAACTCAGAAAAGATAATACAAATATGGGTAAATTTTCATTAGAAATTTCCTTTATATTCTGTTCATATATATATTAATGATTTCTTATGAGAGAAAGTATAAAATAACAGATATACATTTCAACTAAGTACTTACTTTTGTCTTCGTGATGACAAAAAATATTTGATTACATGCAAAAAGTCACATTATATTTCATAGGAGTGTGAAGATAGAATATTATGTTTTATCGTAAAAATGAATAATGTCCTACAGACCCAGTTTTACAATAGAATGCGTTCTGTGTATTGTCTCTGAAGGAAAATAAATACGTGTACGTTGGTGAAATTTTTAAATGAAAGGTACCGTATTCACAGTCTCAAAAAGGTTTATTATGATGAATTTGACTGTTATTTTCAAGGCAACTTCATTGATTTTCTCCAAAATTGTTCCGGAGCGAGTCTGCAATTTTCTGCTACATTACGGGTACCTGGTATATGGAAGGCATTCTAACTGTAGTGAAGGCCTTTTCTGAGACACAGTTAGATTATTCAAACTAAGGAAAGTGTAGTGAAATTAATAGCATTATTGTAGGCTTATAGCTTTGTTATGTAAATGTCAAAATTACAATGTGTCGATGTATCTATTTAGTAAATGTCCGATATGTAATGTTAACCCGTGCACGCACGGGTCAAAGTCTAGTGTAAGCTAAAAGAAACAGCCAAATCGTCTCTTATTGGAATTTGAGCCTGACATCATCATGATTATTTAGGTTGCTGTAGGTTTCAACAAATTGATAAATAGGGCGTGTAGATTTAAGTCCTGTCAGTTTCTATAGAGCTATGAATTAACTATAAGTTTCTGTAAGAAATAGGGGGATTCATACTAGGGTGATGTAAATATTTGAAATTTTTTAAAAATTTTACCCAGTCTGTCATATCTTCCTACTGACAATTAAGGCACAAGGGGCTAAGTATAAACAAGAAGAAATATTTTAACACTTTATTTATTGTATAGATGACAAAAAGTGTCTAAAGATCATTCAAGCATCAACTTTGTATACTGAAAGTACTATGGTTTAACAAAGAGAGAAAAGAAAATACTGATCTGTCACATCATAGCAGTGATTCCAAACCTTGACAAATTACATAGTACAAAGGTAGGGTACATAAGATGTAACTCAACTGTATCAAATAGAAAATAAAATTCAAATATTGAAAAAATTTATGTGTATGATAATGAAATAAAAGTGAGGGGGTAAAAATGAAATGCTTTTAAAATGAAGTGAAATAAAAAAATAAACATAAAATCTTAATTTTGAGGAATCCTAATATCACAGATAAATTTAAAAAGTCCAATGTTTTCTAAAACACAGATGTCTTCTAAGGATGCTAAGGTCATGATAGCTTCAAATTTCCAAGGTCATCTGCAAGGTCAAGTGTGGCCGCATCATTCTGAAAAATATCAGAAAAAAGTTTTTTGTTTGAACTCCAGGTAGTTTTATAAACCAGAACTGACACCACAGTTGACCTTACAAACCACCTTCTTATTCCTTATTTAAAGTCAAATCGTGCCTTTTTTGTCCTAAACATTCTTTGATGGAGAATCCAGGGTTAACATGTAGATAATGAGCATCAAATTTACACTGTCTTCACAATTCTTTGAAATCTGTCAGTCTATTTATTTGGTTGGCTGTATGTGCTTACAATAATTTACATATATCTTTTTTATTAGGATCAATAATAGTATCCACACTAATAGTGTGGCAGCACTCTCTAAACATGTACATCGAGCCAAACATTTGTCTTTAACCATTGTTTAGGCTTAAAGTACAAAGAAATATACATCCCAGTTTCGGTTTTAATGATTTCCTTTTTTTTCCACACATTTTCGTTGGTTTAATTGTGCAAATCTTATTTACCTTTTTGTTTGGAGAAATGGATTTGCCCTTGACCTGGAGTTCAGGGTCATTGACCTCTTCCCCTTCAACATCATCTTGTCCTACATCCTCCTGCAAAAAATCAGTCAACTCAGTTTATACTTTAAGAAATGAAATTATGGCATTTGTTTTGGAAATAAATGAATGTGTCAAACAACTCTGACACTACCTCCATTGAGTTATTGTCAACTCAATCTGATTAAAATCAGCTGTTTTATTGTGCTACCACTGTTCGAGAGTGGTAGTGTATCAGAACAGCTGATTTTAATAAAATTGTTGTCCACTCAACATATGGACAGCTAGCTAATTGTTTTTGGACTATCGGTAAATTTTTCATTGAAAAATGTTTATCAATAAAATTCAAAGCAATCTACATCAGGCCAGCATTTTTTTATTTTTAGATTTACGAAATATTTTTCAAATTATTTGGTGAGGAGGAGGGAAAAAAAATAAAAATAAAATTGAAAAATTTGTCCGTCAAGAAAAAAAATGAAAATAAAACAATTTTTCAACAATATTTTTTTTATTTTTAAAATAAGAACATGTGTCTAGGAGCTGCCATTTTTTAAAAATATCTAAGTAATTTTGGTTGTTGGTGATGTTCTTATCATAACATATTTTATCCATGGGCACTGAAAATTTGTGTTGATATATTGTACATGCATGTATAAAAACGAAGGTTTTTTTTTTTTTATAAATACAAGTACATACTGTACATATACATTAAGACCAAAAAAAAAAAATAAGGGAGTTTTCACTTCTTCCTTGCAGAAAAATAGGAAGAAGTTTGAGAAATAATTTATTTGATTAAATTAACAATGCTATTCACAAATTCAAAATTTAAAATATTGTAACTGAAAATAAATTGGATTAGAAGCATGTCCATAAATGTCAGTAAAAAATCAAACAAGTTTTTTTATTTAAAAAAGACTAAATAACTTTTAAAATTTTATTTATTTATGTAACTATACCTTTAATAAAGGAAATGTTTCATTATTTTGTTAGCTTTAACCTTAATGACAAATAAAATTATTCTCTTTCCTTCAGTCATAAGACCTGTGTTCAGTGTGTTTATGGTTATTAGTCCAACCCTATGACCCACTTACAACCGTTATGTAGAGGATCTATTTCCAAACGGTTAAATTATGATTATTCTAGAATTTATTTTGCAAAAATGTTTTTTTTTAAAAAGTAACTTATCATTTTCTTGTCAATGAGGTGTTTTTTTTTAATTTACAGAATTGTGATAGAAAAAGACTTCAACTTCTCTTTATTGAGGAAATTCTGGCTAAGTTGCCGATCACAAAACTTAATAGGGTCGTAAATTGTAGGGTTGGACGAAAGCAAACAGGAGTAGGCCCTTTGGTGGCTTTTTGTGACTTCTAGTGCCTGTGACTTGATCGGAAAGAACTTGGTTTTTTTTATTAAATCAATGCATGAACAACAATAATTCAGACTACACATACGTGATTGCATCAACATTTATTTTTATTTTTACCAGAAAGAAAACTTCGGGTCGGAGGAAAAAATAAAATAAATAGCTAGTTCAGGTCCTTTTATTTTTATTTGAATTTTTAAAAAATAGGGTCGGCGGGTTTGTAAATCGAAATTTTAAACAAGAGGCCCAGGGGCCACATCGCTCACCTGAGCAACAATTGCCTTAATTCTGATCAAATTAGCATTACAGTATCAAAATATCTTGACAACTAAGTACAGTAGATCTTGCTAAAAAAAATTGAAAATCTGCAAATTTTTATCCACCTCTTTTTTTTGGTAAATACCAAGCCCCTTTTGTTGTTGTACCTGTAAGAAGATTTTTCTCTATCCTATATACCCCTACCCCCCATTTCGTGGCCCCACTTTTCTCTAGGGAATCATGGTTTCATCAAACTTAAATCTGCATAACCTGTGCTTTCACACATAGTACTGAGTTTTGTACTGAAAACTTTCCCAGAATATTTTTTAAGATTTTCTCTATATATTCCTATGTAAAAATTCAAACCGCCATCATGGCCCCGCCCTACCACTAGGGACTGTGATTTTGAAAACTTGAATTTACACTACCCAAGGATGCCTGTACACAACTTTAAGCTTTTCTGGCCAAATAGTCTTTAAAAAGAAGATTTTTAAAGATTTTCTCAATATATTCCTATGTAAAAATTCATCCCCCATTGTGGCCTCACCCTACCCCTGGACTATTATTTAAACAAACTTGAATCTATATGATCTGGGGATGCTTCCACTCAAATTTGGGCTTTCCTGGCCTAATAGTTTTGAAAAGAAGATTTTTAAAGATTTTCTCTATTTATAAAAATTCATCCCCCATTGTGGTCCCGCCCTACCCCCAGGGACCATGATTTGAACAAACTTAAATCTACACTATCTGAGGATGCTTCCACTTAAATTTGAGCTTTCCTGACCTAATAGTTTTTTAAAAGAATTTTTTTAAAGATTTTCTCTATATATTCCTGTATAAAATTTATCCCCCAATTGTGGCCCCACCCAACCCCGAGGGACCATGATTTGAACAAACTTGAATCTACACTATCTGAGGATGCTGCCATTTTAATTTTAGCTTTTCTGGCCTAAAAGTTTTTGAAAAGAAGATTTTTAAAGATTTTCTCTATATATTCCTATGTTAAACTTGATCCCCCAAGGGTGGCCCCACCCTACCCCCAGGGACTATGATTTGAACAAACTTGAATCTACACTATCTGAGGATGCTTCCATTTTAATTTGAGCTTTCCTGGCCTAATAGTTTTTTAAAAGAAGATTTTTAAAGATTTTCTCTATATATTCCTATGTAAAACTTGATCCCCTAATTGTGGCCCCACCCTACCCCAGGGACTATGATTTGAACAAACTTGAATCTACACTATCAGAGGATGCTTCCATTTTAATTTGAGCTTTCCTGGCCTAATAGTTTTTGAAAAGAAGATTTTTAAAGATTTTCTCTATATATTCCTATGTAAAACTTGATCCCCCAATTGTGGCCCCACCCTACCCATAGAGACTATGATTTGAACAAACTTGAATCTACACTATCTGAGGATGCTTCCATTTTAATTTGTGCTTTTCTGGCCTAATAGTTTTTTGAAAGAAGATTTTTAAAGATTTTCTCTATATATTCCTATGTAAAACTTGATCCCCCAATTGTGGCCCCATCCTACCCCTGGGGACCATGATTTGAACAAACTTGAATCTACACTATCTGAGGATGCTACCATTTTTATTTTAGCTTTTCTGGTCTATTAGTTTTTTAAAAGAAGATTTTTAAAGATTTTCTCTATATATTCCTATGTTAAACTTGATCCCCCTCTTGTGGCCCCTTCCTACCCCCGGGGACCATGATTTGAACAAACTTGAATCTACACTACCTGAGGATGCCTCCACACAAGTTTAAGCTTTTCAGGCCGATTAGTTTTTGAGAAGAAGATTTTTGAAAAATACCAACAAATTTTCAATCATTCTCAATTATCTCCCCTTTAAAGAGGGCTTGGCCCTTCATTTGAACAAACTTGAATCCCCTTCACCTAGTGGTGCTTTGTGCCAAATTTGGTTGAAATCTGCCCAGTGGTTCTTGAGAAGAAGATGAAAATGTGAAAAGTTTACAACGACGACGACGACTACGACTACGACAACGACAACGACAGACAACGGACAAATTGTGATCAGAAAAGCTCACTTGAGCCTTTGGCTCAGGTGAGCTAAAAATGCTGGCCTCATAACTTCTGTGGATGTACATCAACATGCAAACTCAAACAAAATCAAAGGCCGGAACGGCCACAAAGGCGTCGAGCTGACATTTTCTTTTATATAGAATGATATCAATAATTTGAATTTCTGTACTGTACTAATAGTCGTATATCAAATAATATTAGAATAAAAAAGGAAATGAATTACGTTTTGTGCTGTTTCAAAAACAATAATCAGTATATTTCGTTATAAAATAGGTAGCGATGCGTTTATAAAACAATAACTCATCATGGTTACAAAAAAGTCGAAGAAATTTCAAAGTTCCAAAAAAAATCATTTTCTTTCTGCTTTAAAAAGTCTTCACACAATTTTCACAGGCCCATAATTTGAATACATTAACAGTGTGTCCCTAATTATAATATTAAAACATACATGTACTTTTATTTATTTCAATTCCCGTTTGAAACAAGATTACCTATGCTATGGTTGTTTACAAACAAATCCACAACACGTGCTATCTAAAATGCTCGACCAAACCAACTGCATTATCGTGTTTATTAATTGCAACAAAATCTCTAGATAAGTTTATGGTTTACAATTATTTTGGAGACCATGCCCGATAACAACTAAATTTAGTAAGTAAGTAAGTAAATCATTTATTATAGTGACATGTGCATTTTGCATGTTACAATAATACAGTGAAACAATAATACAAGATAATAGCACCCGGCCCATCGGACCTATATGTCACTGGTTATATAAATTACATATTTAAAAGTCAACGTGAAAATTTTGATTGTCTTAGTTTTAGAGCATTAATAATAAATTGAGAGCATTGCCGGGGATAAGTACATACTAAAGTTCTGAATAATTCAAATTCTTCATAATTTGTTGAGCCAGTGGTATTTCTAATAAGTAAATTTCGTAAATCATTATATAATGTACATTTTAGGATGAAGTGAATTTCATTTTCAATTTCATTTAAATTACAAAAAACACAGAGTCTGTCAGTTAAAGGTTCATTTCGAAAGCGTCCAGTTTCAACACGTAAAGGGAGAATTCCACATCGGAGCTGAGCTAGGGCAGATCTTTGATTTTTTGGAATGTTCATAAGAAGATAATTTTCTGTTGAGAAGTTTTGCTTTAGGAGACGGTAAGTTCTGAGTTTGGGAGAGTTTTGAAGATTTGCGAACCAAATGTTTTCTGATGTCGAGTGTTGGTTTTGGATAAAAAGTTGGACGTCACAGCATATTGCGTTAGTATAGATATTTGACATGTTCACGGAATTTAGCACAGCTTTTAGTTGGCAGTTCCATCCCCTTTCGTTGTTAAGGCATTGATCCCAGATGAAAACTTGTTTTGCCGTCCTGTTGTTGTCCATTGTCTGAAATTTGTTCCAAAGGCGGACCATATTAGATTTGTGTCTGGAGCTAGCAGGGGCCCATCCGGTTTCTCCTCGTACGGCTAGTAATGGTGCTAAACGATGTGTTCCCAGGAAATATCTTGCTGCTCGGTCCTGCACTTGGTCCAGTGAATGGAAGTTTTGGTATCCCCATACTCCGCTGCAGTAATCTATTACCGGGGCGACACAGCTATAAAATAATTTTTCAAACGTAGTGAACCCAATGTCCTTCAAGCTGTGGATTTTGGATATTAAGGAACCAAGAGCTCGTCCTCCAGATTTAGAAAGATTTTCGGCATTATTTTTAAAGTCTCTGTTTTCGTTAAATAACACTCCGAGGTATTTATAAACTGATGCATATTCTAATTTCGTGTTTCCTATGTAAAATTTAAAGTTGCTTTTTTTACTGTTTCGTTTTCGGAAATGTAAGATTTTTGTTTTTGCTAAATTGATTTGTAAGTGCCACTTTTTGCACCAGTTACTTACAACGTCAAGAGTGTCTTGCATATTTCTTTCATTTTCAGTGATGAGAGCTATATCGTCTGCATATAGAAGAATTCCAACATCAGTATGATGAATAGGGATTCCCTTTTTTGTATTTTTAACTTCCCTAGCTAAGTCGTTAATAAAAAGGGCAAAAAGGGTTGGCGATAGGTTATCTCCTTGTCTAACTCCGGAGGTGCAGTTAAACCATGCGGTGTGATGATCTCCTATGCGCACACAAGATTCTGTATTGTGATATAAAGATTTAACATTGTTGTAAAAATGACCGTCCACTCCGTTAGTTAGGAGACTGTATTGTAGTAGATCCCGGTCAACCGTGTCGAATGCTTTCTGTAGGTCAATAAATGTAACGAACGTGGTATCTCTATTTTGTATTAGACTGTTCAGAGTAAAAACGTGATCTTCACAATTTCGATCTTTTCTAAAACCATTTTGTTCATCAACTAAGAGTTCGTTGTCTTCTAGGTAAGCTGTTAATCTGTTGTTTAAAACGGAACTATACGCTTTGGATATGACCGAGAGTAGACTGATGCCCCTGTAATTCAGTGGAATTCTAGGGTCAGAATTTGGGTCTTTTAAGATGGGATATATGATCGCTTTTTTCCAAATGGTCGGTATTTTGTGATTTTCAAATATAAAGTTGAACATTTTGTGCAGAGCTTTTATAACAGTGTCATTTTTTAGTACTTCATTTGGCAGTTGATCAATTCCTGTAGATTTCCCGTCTTTATTTTTTAGTACGGTATTCCTTATTTCGTTTATATCTATAGTTTTGTTAAGCTCTGAGTTGGAGATGTATAATGGATCAAGCATGTTTTGTTCAAATGCATGTTTTTGGATAATAGCCGTATTTCTAAATTCGGAGTCGAATGAGGAGTCCGTATTTGGGTTGTAGAGATTGGAGAACTCAGATTTCCATTTTTGTTTACGATATTCAGGATTCGTTGTTACACTACCGTCCTCCATATAGCATTCATACGGGATTTTAGATTTTCGCTTTGGGCCCAAGTGTTTAATTTTGTCCCAGAATTTGCGCGGGTCTTTCACCGAAATTTCTTCTATTTCTAAACTCTCTCCTTTGCGCCATTTTCGATCATAATATCGGAGTCTTCTGTCAAGTTTATTTTGCGAATATTTAAATTTTTTCTGTAGTTCTTGTTTTTCTCTGTGATTTTGTTTGCATTTCAGGAATTTCTTTTCATTTTCTCTAGCTATTTTCCACAAAGAGGTAAGTTCTTCATTCCAGAACGGTTTGTGATATTTGAATTTCTTACGGGTTCTCGCTGTACAATCAAACTTTGGGATCACATCTTCCATTTCTTTTATTATTATGTTACAGAGGTCATTGTATAAGTCGTCGGACTGGTTTTGTGTTGATCTGCTTTGTTCAATGTTGGTTATCAAGCGTGAAATGGCACTTGTTGCTATGTTTGATTTCATGAAGTCAGGTGGAATTTGGCGCAACTTGTAGCGATGGTTTTTTGCCGCATTTGGGGTTAAACATTTATCAGCTGTTAGGTGCGGAATTTCTGCATTTATTGCCAGCTCAAATGAAAGCAATGCGTGATCGGGACTTTAAGATTTCTCTCCTAGCAATCGAAATAAATTAAATTCTTCTATTAAGTCTTTGCAATTGGTAATGCGAAAATTTTTGCATTGCTTGAAAATATCATGAGGTACACAGATGTAGTCTACTACTGATTTTCCTCGTGTTGAATAATACGTGTACTCGTTCGATTCATTGCCGTAGCGACCGTTTAGAACACAGCATCTACTATCGTTTAAAAATTCCAAGAACGAATTGCCGTGCTGGTTTTGAGTGTTATCAATAGTAATTCTAGGTGGTAGTTCGTCTGTACCTTCATTACCATCTTGTGTTTTTCCTATTCTCGAGTTAAAATCTCCACAAATAATAACAGAGTCTATATCATAGTGTTGGTACATTTGAGTTAATAGGTGTGTGAAGAAAGAAGACGAGTCTCGTCCCCATGGAGAATTTTACATATCAAATTTTATTTCTATCGGGCACGGTCTCCAATCAAAATGTAAGCGATAAACTTAAATAATATTTTAGTGAATGTTTACATTGCACCTTATTGTATTCATCCGGCATTTCCTGATTAAGCAAATTTATACTAATGCAATGAGTTGTCAATAACCAGGGAGGCAAAGTTCGATTTTTTGTACACAATTTTGTTAAACAAAAGGAATACAAATTTTGTAATACGTTTAATACTTCAAGGAACTTATTTTCTATGCGCATTAAAAAGGCGGTGCAGAGCATGAGTTTTTGGACGACTGCCAATCCAGACGATCGCTAGAAGGCTGCCGAGCATTAGCTCGACGCCTTAAAAATACTAAATCGACCTGTATTACAATACTCTGGCAAATAACACAGTAAATAACTCAATTTTTCAGTGTACTCATCACTAAATAAAAGCTATCAAATCTTTCTGTATTTTACAACTACAAGGGCAGATAACTGACCTCCTCGCCTTGGTCATCACCCTCATCTACCTCTTCCTCATCTGATCCTTCGTCATCACTGTTAACAAATGATGAGATAAAAACATTAAATCACCATACACTGGTTATATATAAATTTATAAGAAATTGTGAAGATTTTGATACAACTATACATGAGGTAACTATACATTACCAACCTAAGTGAGGCAAGGATGTCCAGTTTACCATTATTCTTCATTGCTTCCTTGATTTCTTCTATACCCGATTCCCCAAACATGTTACCTACACATGGAAACATAAAATAAACCACAAAGTCCATACATTGTAAGGTTTATCATCAAAATAACAGAGAATGCTTTAGAAATAGCTTTATTGAAATTTATGACCATTAAATTTCATTTTGACAATAAATTTAATATCTCTTAACATTTATCATCAATTAGAAGATAGAAACATATCTGCTTAAACATGCATCTAACAAACTTACAATTGAGGTCAAGTTTTTTTAAGTTTGGTTTATTTTTCATGTTTTCCACAACTGCTATTGCGCCTCTTTTGTGTATCTCACTTCCTGACAAATTCAACTCCTACAAAAAAATAAGGAATAGCAAGGATTTTAAATGCTTTAGAATAACAGGCATCTATTATCTTTAAGACTTGAAAACTTTTGTGTGACATGAACAATTACTTTGAGCTTCTGGTGTCCCTCTTTGAGGGCCTCAGTAATGGCAATAGCCCCTTCTGTCCTCACCAAACAATCACCATAATTTATCACCTCTAAATTCTGTAACTTTGGTAAGACCTGAAAAATGTTTAACATATCTCATAAATGTATCATGTTTGCAACAACAACAGCAACATTTAAAGGTGTACCATTCTATGCAGAATCAGAAATTTGTTCTTAATGATAACACATGATTTATTAAGGACCTCATGGAGTATCTGTTTACATACTAACTTTTGCCATATTTTTGGCCCCTTTTTGTGTGAATGTGTTGTCACTTAGGTTCATGACTCTTAGATTTTTATTTTCAGCGAAAGCCTCTGCTAGGGCTGTAATTCCTTCGGCATATATACCATTTTGGGGCATAGCCACCTCTTCTAGAGAACCCAAGGCCTAAAAAAAAAAAAGTGGTATCCAATTCATTTAATTTGTGTTTTCAATCATAGTTATCAAAAGGTTTACATATTTAAAGTAATACAGATCCTTTTTAAATCAATAGCAGTTTAGTGGACTTAAGTATCCATTACTTTAAACACAGCAGCTAGGGCTGTTGCTCCTGGATTTTCCAGTCGATTTCGTCCAGACACAAAGACTTTCAGTTTCAGAGGTTTACCAGCCTTCACACTATTCTGATGACACTCTGTTAAACATTCTGCCAACACCTGCAACAAAAGCAATATAGCTGAAATGTTCCATTGAAATTGGATTAAAGTAATGGTGTCATCAATTTCAGAACACATTACAAATTGATATAGATGCTGAAGAGTTGCCATTCTTCAGCTTTAATCCCACCTTTCCTCCTGTTATACCCAATCCATTGTTGTTGAGCCGCAGCTCCTGTAGCGTGTAGCAGCTGGAGCTCTTCAGTAGAGCCACTAGTCCCACAATTCCATTAGGACCAAATGCATTGTCACTCAGGTCAAGGACCACCAATCCCGCTCCAGCCTTCATTATGGCCCCTCCCAAAAACTCCTAAATATCAAACACAAACTTGAACTATTTGTACATAGAAAATAACTACATCAAGATGATGTTATGAAACTCTAAAAAAAATTATCCTGTATAAGGTAACATATTATTATATTAGAAATTTTCAAACATTAAGTCATATAACAATTCTAATGGAAATTAGATATTGTGAAATCTAGATTTATTATAGTATGGATCTTAGAACAACAAACACAATACCATGAGTACAGTGTATCCTATAAGCTTTCTTTAGGTTGTAGTTGATATTAATGTGACCCCACCCCAAAAAAAAATAAAAAAATAAAAAAATTCAACATAAATACTAGTATCAAAACAATTCTACTTGCCAAAGCCTTTGGTATTTCTGATTTCAGTCGTCCAGTAAACATATCACTCCAATGAGCATGCTTTAAAAATGAGAGAGACAAATAATTTATATATAACATTTTTATTCAATTGTGTAAAGTTAGAAATGTTATTTTATGATGGCATACTTAAAACAAATGTTCATTGTTCAAGCATAGATTACCTGAAACTCTTTGCGTGTCTCCAATGTTTCAGCAATGGCTTTTGCTGCATCTACTCCAAGGGTGTTTCCCTCCATCCGTAATGCTGTCATTACTTTGCATTTCTTTATTTCATCAACAATTTCTTTTGCTACAAATTCAAAAATTACGTAAGAAAAGACTCATATATAGAACCTGTTAAATTAATAAGATATAAAATGATGCATGAGTATTTAAAAGAACAGTGACCATTTAAGACGATATAAGTCAGGGCTGATTTCTAGCCATGTATAATTTACCCTATTTTAAACAACATAAGAAAGAATTTGAATTTTAATGCACTAAAGGAATATATAGACCTGGTTCTAAAAGGGACATCAAAATGATTTTGATCAAAATTTATTTTTCCGACTTTAATGTTCACGATGCTTTTAAAATACATTTTAATAGGCAATAATAAATTTTAAAACATAAATCTATAAAACCTAATGCCACCCTGTCACTTCACTCACAAAGCTCACTGGTACGCTTTTTGAACAGTACGGTTTGCATTGTGAATGGTATGGTTCGTTTTGTGAACAGTACGGTGCGCTTTGTGAACGGAATGGTTCGCTTCTTGCACGGTACGCTTTGCTAAAAATAGCTGCATGCTTTGTGAACGGTTTGGGCGCTTTATTAATGAGATAGGCATGGCCTGAACGCTTTGATTTTTCTCCATAAAATTTTGTTAAGTTTTTGCCCGATCTACTTCAGCAAGGTGGTAATTATGACATATGATAATGAAATTTTTGTTTATTTATATAATATATTACAAATGTATTTCAATCTATTTAAAATAAGAAATTCCATCCGTTCCCCTGCTTATGATACGTTTCGTGAAAGGTGAACTCAGTGACAACCGGGAAGCAGGGGTAATTTTTATTTTCTTATTTTGATTAGTCTGTTATTATTAGTATTCAATTTTAGATTAATGTAATCATTAAGATAGATTAAAAGAACTGTTTGACTTTAATCCAATATATTTTTGTTAATTCAGTGAGCTGTCGATAATTTTACAAAGCATCTTAAGTTTTATTTCTATACATGTACTTGAATTGAAGTCATTAAATATTTCTTATCCATTTAAAATTGCTATGAAAAATTGTCCCAACTTTATTCCGATATTTCTTAAGTTTCTTTTATCGTTGTCTTAATTCTCGGCTATTTGTTATTTTTATAAGCATCTTTCTTTTTCTTTATTCATAATTTGTATGATCATTCTTTATTGCATACTTTTGCCAATCAAATTCCCTTAGTAAATAGACGATGTAAAATTACAAAAGACTATGATCGCCAGTACATGAGTTATGTAATCATGAAGTTGGAAGGAAATTATTGTTGAATAATTTCAAAACCCTTTTTAATAGGGATTTAAGAAAACATAAACAAAAGCGTTTTCATTTGATAATTTTCATCTAGCCATATAGGAGGAGCCAAGTAGCACCCGGAACATGACGTGATCTGTCCTGTTATACTAAAACAGATTGACAGGCGAAGCACATGGAGTCCTGAGATAAAATCCCGCTCAAATGACCAATTATAGAAACCTTAAGCGAAATAATAGAGTTCAGTAATAAAACTTCAAGTAATAAAATCAACACACAAGTTCTCCTTCTCTCTCTCTCTCTCTGAGTGCATGTAATTGTGTGCAAATAATGTGTGTTTGTGTTTACATCTACTTGCAAAATGTTATAATCCCATTCAACTATTTACAATGTAATTAATCAGTTTTTTGGTACATTAATGTACCCAGTAAATGATATTTTTATCGCAAGTTAATATGTGAAAATCCCGCATGTATAGAGTCGCTGAATTGTTCCACGGATCTACGCGCCGATAGTCGTCCGTGTAGTTGTTTGTGTTCATATCTACAGACAGTTCTTTTGTTTTTTAGAAAAGCCATGAACATAACAAAGAAGAAGTAAGATATATTCAGACTATACACACGACAGATTGTGATGAGTTACCTAACAGGTGTTCGTGGAAAGGTGTGAATACCGGCATCTAGTGTACACCTGTTTAAGCGTCCAAATAAACAGAGTTAGATGTAAAGTACAACTAGTGGGTATTGTTTTTTTTTTGGTTTTTTTTTACAAAAAAACCCACCTGTCTCCCCTTCTCCCCAAGGATTGTAATATAGGGCAAATTTAATAAGTGAAAAAGAATGATATCAGCTATATGTTATATATCATCCATATATGATACAAAGTCATTATTGTTAGGAATATTTTCATGATAATTGACCCCGAGATCAAAAAAGGTCAAGGTCAAAAAGTTGGGTTTGGTTCACTTTTTCGCTAGATCATCAAACTATTTTTTCAGATTAAAGTCTGTCAAAGAATTTTTAAGTTAAGTCTGGAAAAAAAAATGATTTTTTCTCTTAATTTGACTTTGATTAGGAAAAGGGTCAAGGTTAAAAAAAAATGTCTCATGGTATTTTAGTTCGTTTATAGTTATCTATCTGTGATACAAGTTTAAAGCCTGTATGTTTAAGGAATCTCGTGTTATAATTTGTACAATACTTTTTTTAGAAAATAAATTAACTTGAGAAACAATATTGGTCAAGGTAAAAATTATGGTGCTCTGCACTCTTACTCAATACCATCTATCTATGTTTTAGGTTTGAAGTCTTAATGTCAAAAGGTATTAAAGTTACGACCCAGACAAAATTTTAATTTTTTTTCTTAATTTGACCTTGAGTAAACAAGGTCAAGGTCAAATATTAATCAATAGTACACCTCAGTGTATTATTATTGTTCTTTGGTTAAAGTTTGAAGTCCTTCTGTCAAAGTATATTCAGGGGTTGAAAAATGAAGTTTTTTTCTAATTTGACCCTTAAAAAAAAATTTTAGGTCAAGGTAAAAAATGTTGGTAAGGTTCAACTAGGTTATATACCATCTATCTATGATGCAAAATAAAAGTCTGTATGTTGAAGGAGTCTAGTTTTATGGTCTGGACAATATTTTTTATAAAACGCTTGACCATGAAAAACAAAATAGATCAAGGTCAAAAATTTTGGTGGCTTGCACTCCTTCTCAATACCATCTACCTATGTTCCATGTTTGAAGTCTTAATGTCAAAGGGTATTTAAGTTACGGTCTGGACAAATTTGGATGAAGAAGAATAAGAAGAAGAAGAAAGTCAACAAAAACAATATGTCTCCCCTTTGAAAGGGGAGACATAATAACTGCTAAAAAACAAAATAAGACAATAACACCTGTTGTGTATAGAACCCAAGATGAAAGACGCTGTTGTGTTTCTGATCAGTTTCTGTACACATATATCGCACGAGTGATTTTTGTTCATGTGAAATCACGCCAATACCAGCTATGCGGGAAATAAAGACTTAGATGAAAGTTATTTTATGGAATGCGTGTCCTTTTTTCAGCTCAATGCTTGCATTTAATTTACTAACATTATGTACATGTATTTATCTATAATTTATCATATAAGTGATTTTTTTGTTTCTTTATTGCTACATAAATAGCTGAAGTCACCAGTAATATGTAGTTGTCATTTACTACAGCACATCCACATATATTTTAAAACATGATCTGAAATGGGTTTTTTTAAATTCTCATTTCTCATGTTTTAAAGTTTAGTTGCAGATTAATTAACAAATCAAAAGTTGTTCTATCAAAAGGGTTTTTCCGATAACAGAAAATAAGACTTTATGGCAAGCTCCCGACATTTTAATCGGATTGTCAGTTACAACATCACGTCTGTTTAGAGAAAAAAAGAACATGACTTAAATTGATTTGAAATTTGATATTAAATCAAATGATAAATAAATATTTGGTTAATTAATTTGAATTTATCTAAGAACAAATAAATTAAAAGGTACCCATTTACGATTTCAGATCACAAGAGAATTAACTTCATGTTGAAAGCACCGATCATTTTCTGGGTCCGCGTAACTTAAGTTGTATTCATTTGTTTTAATTTGAAAAGGATATAAAATTATATATTATAATATTTCAACCCTTGTTTAGCCATAATGTATTTATTTCTTAACGTACGCTATTTTTTTCAACATCTCGGGTAACGATCTTGATCTCTCTCCTGAGAATCACTTAAAGCTATGTAAGGTCCAGTATGTACCCAATGTTTCAAACATTTCAATAAAAAATAATCAAAATAGTATAACCACGAATTGTGTGAACATTAATAGTTTATGATGTTTAAGAAATCAGCGATGCAAGTTTTGTCAAAAACCAAAGAAATGATTACGGCATTAGAAAGGAGATTAAATTTAAATATTTTGTAACTGTTTTAAATAGAATAACAGTTTAAAATCATAGTATGTGTTATCTAATCTCGTATAAAAAAAATCTAGCAAAATATTGAACTTAACTGGTCAGCGATAATCTCTGTCCGTATTCATCGAAAGACATTAGGTCAATAAGCGTATATAGAAGTTGCACGATTATTGCATCGTACGTTACGTTTTTTGTCCGTCTGAAGGCGGGTCTTGCATAAATTATCTTGCACGACTTTTGCATGGTACTGTTCGTTTTGTGGATGGTTCGGTACACTTTGTGAATGGTCAGTTTGTTTTGTGAACGGTACGGTACGCTTTGTGAACGGTACGGTTCGTTTTAGAGGTGTAGTAGCACGTTTCAGGTTCTGTATTTACAAAAAATTGATAAAACTGCTGACTCCTTTGCATCCATGAGGATGGGCGCAACCCCCGTTTGGTGGTTTGAGTCCCGTTTGATGGTTCAATGTCTTAACGGTATACCTATTTTACTTACCAAATAGGACTTTTTTTTCATTTATCCTTTGAAAAATCGACACATAGAATTTTTTAAACAAATGTATTATTAAGTAAACATGTTGGAGTACTTGCCTTTGTGGTAAACGTGATGTTCTTTTTCTTCAGAAAACCGTAACCCAAGATGAACAAAAAATAAGTACCATTAGGTAGGTAAAATATATAGAAGACTTAGGCATTGAACCACCAAACGGGACTCAGACCTGGTTTCAGAACAAGTGCTAAACAAACTTGGATGGACACTGCTGAAACCAATAATTCATCAAAATAGAGATGCATGGTTTCGAATGACGAAGGAAATACTTCTCTGAATTTTCTCTTATATATAAAGATACTATCCACTGAGGTCAGGGGTATAGCTACATGTACATGTAGTTTCCAGTTTCACACAGGCTCACATGTATGAAGAATTTAAAGAGGAAATAAAGATAAATTACCATCCTTTGCAGTGTCTAATTTCAACCCTTTTCCTTTAAAACTAAGCTCATATTGTTCATCTACTACTGTCTTGGCCAATTGGTCTGTAACACTTGAAATATCCTTCGAAGTCATGTTGATAATTTTCTAAACAATATCGAAAACAACCATGCGCGCGTTTTCAAAACGAAACTTCCGGTTTTATTGGTTATTAAATCGCGTTTTAAATTAGTCGACTTTTATATATTTTTCGTTGCTGTTGACCCTTGCAAAATCAGTTACAGATAAGAATGTTCCGCAATTTATAAATATCAGTTAGTTAATATAAAGTGTTTTAGTTTGACCATTAATTTTTAGGGGGGAACAGTTTTATTTTCATTAAAGAACTATATATGATAAGAGTTAAATTTGGCCCCCATAATTCACCATTTTTTAAAGTGTTTCGGGTACAATAAAATGTTATGTTATAATATAGAAGAGTTGATGTAAAATATATTTTTCACATATTTGTTTGATTTATTTGCACTCACTTGCAGTATATGACGTCAGAAGTGACACTTTTTCTATAATTCTGATTTCAATCAAAATTAGTCGAAAATTGACATTTTTCTTATCTTTTTACGAATGGGAGATATAGAGCGCATGCTAGAACCAGGACAAATTTTTTGTCACTTATTAGACTTGGCTAGACACATCTCTGATTAAAATATTTTGTTGGTTCAAGCATGTGCTCTATGTTTCCTGAAAGAAAAACTGCTTGAAAACAAGCTTTTTTATGCTAAAATGCAAAAATGGCGGGAAAAGGTTGTCTTTACAATGTCGTATTTCTAAATTGTGAGCACTTGAATCAAAATGAACATTAAGTTTAAACATCACATATATATCTGTACAAAGAAAACAAAGAATTGCAGTAAAATAAGGATATTCCATCTAGGGGGCCATTTTAGGCCCATACCATATATATAGTCCTTTGAAAAATAGTGCATGGCTCCTCTTGGTCCATTCAGGGACGTATATACGTCCCTGGTCCATTTAAAATATAGCATGTATTAAACAGCTTAAAAAAACGTTTTTATTTTCAACACCCCCTCCATCCTATTTTCTTAATGCTGAAAATACAATAAATAATATTTCACATAAAACATTTAATTGCTTTTATCAGTTGTCCTTTCATAGTAATCCTACTTCAAAGTGGATTAAAGATAAATTTAACAAAAGTTTCCTGTTGCATTAATTACAGTAACATGTTGTTGATACATGCAGGTTCTGTGGACAGATCCATTCGCTTAGAGTCTGTTTGCCATAACTCTTGTTTGCCATATATTATGTTTTTCTTATTGACTATATATAAAAGATGTAAAATTTCAACCAAATGTCTTTTCTTTTCTTATAAATGTTTTTGTATAGTAAAACACAACATAATTAAAACTTGATCTTTAATTCACGCTCCCATATGCGACGTATCACAATTTTTAAAGTTTTACTTCTGATTACATTAGTAAAAACTTTGAATTCCATTCTTTTCTTTGGACTCTGGTTTTCATTTTTCTTTATTCTTTTTGTTTTAATAAAATGAAATCGAGGTGTTAATGAAGGCTGAACGTGGAGATGAACAAAGAATTAATAAGAACTGGTTAATCTTTCATGAAAAAAAAATTGTTTTCCAAACTTCAAACCATTTATTTATTGTATACAGGATTATTTGGCCCCTGGTAATTTTTGCCCTTCTTCTCTTGCAGACAGTATGTTAATTATGCCCTTTCCTTAATTCCCCCAGATGCAGTTGTGTTTTAAGAGAGATAACTTAACAGTGTCTGGAATTTGCCCACTGGCAACGAGGGCAAAAGAGGGGAACTAAAACGAGGGTTAATATTTCCCTGTGTAAAGTAATTGATTAAATAAATTATTTGTAAGGAGATGAAAGATAATAAAAAGTTATCAAAAATAGATAACTATAAAATCTGGGAAATTGCATTTGAAATCAGTAACAAGTATATATAGATTTTGACAATTTATAATAAACATATATTTTTATTATATATAATCTTAAAGAAATTAAAAGGTCTAATGAGTATGAGGGCTAACAAACTCTGGGTAATTGGGAATCAGGGCAAACAGGGTCAAAGGCAAACGGGGTCAAGGGCAAACAGACCAATTTATTCTATGAACTCCTATGAAGAGAAGGCCATGATTTCATTTCAATGTTTATTAAAGCTTTTTGTTCCTTTCAAGTAAAACAGTTGGCACTATATAAATACAAGTACTGATACTATAAAGTTCACAAGATGATGCAGTATGTCATAATTAACTCTTACAATTACAATGAGCACAATTAATTGTAAATGTACTAAGTTTGATGAATGTTCACCTCAGAAAGTTATCTATAAAACAAAGTTATACAATTGTAAAAGTCACTTCATTAAAGCACTACACATGGAACAAATGGTACATGTATTACTAAATGCATTAAATGCATGAATCATTACACATTCACTCAACATACATGTTGAAACATTTACATTAGCTTACATGTCCAGATTCTGGATGAAGAACATTCAAACAAAATTATAATGGCAGTCACACATAAATATGATAAAAGAAAATACTAGTACATTATAATCTCACAATTTTCACCATATCAAATATATGGCAGAAGAAATTCAGTAAGAAAGAACTCATATTGCAATACAATTGGACTACATCGGTAATTCTTAAATAAATCCCATCCGCAATCTGAACATAGAGTACTTCTTTCATGGCAAGACAATGGTGGAGAACTCCTCCCACTTATACAGCGGCCAGCTCCTCTGGAGGTACATCCTCCACGAAGCTGCTGTGGAATCGCCCCGTGGTACCATCAGGCAACCGGCCCACACACCAGCCAGGGTTATCTGCATCCTGCAACAGCAGCGTTACAATAAAGATTTTTGAAATTACATAAAATACTTATCTAGGTCATGAACACTGTCCATTTGAATAATGCTTTGGAAATTACATAATATATTGATCCTGGTCCAACAACTTTAAAATTGTTCGCTTTAATACTGCTTTTGGATATTACTAATTATTTTAATGTAAAATTTTAACAATACATGTATCTTGATTTCTATTTCACCTGGCTAATTTCAGTTATGAGACTGCCTTCACTGAAAGACAACTCTCCCTCTTTCAGGGCTTCATAGCCAGACATAGCTTTCTTGATCAGGACCCTACAAAAAGGAATATGAGCATTTTGATTTCTATAGAAAGCATGGTAGTAAATACCGGTAATAATTGGTTCAAACCATCATCTTACAACTTGCTTACGAAATTAATAATTGACATCTTGGCACAGTAAATTGTTGTCAAAAAGTAAACATTTCTAAACAAAAAGCTGAAGGACATATTGCATAATTTGGTCTTTTAATAGGTAACTTGTGTGACATAGAGATTCTGCTTTTTATCTGCTGTTATAATGGAAACTTTCGATTTACCTGTGCTGTGAGTTGTCTCCTCCTGCTCCTACTTGATCTGGGGTGATGAATGGTTGACTAGGTCTGGGGGGTTTAGGGATTGCACTCCGTCCCCTCTTTGAAGGGCTACTCTTATCAGAGGAAGGTATTTTTGATGACTTGGTAGCAGCTCCCTTTTGTCCATCTGTTGATGGGATTGTGGGAATCTTTGATGTCATTTTTGAGTCCACTTGACTTGATTTAGAAGAATTATTTTGAGGTAATTTTGTTTTAGCACCAGAGTCAGAGCGTTGGCGTGTTGGAGATTTTCCCAAGGGAATGCGACTTGGACTAGCACTTGTTTTTCTATGAGTTGGTGTGTCAGATTTGATTGGTGGATTGTCAGGTCGCTTCGGTTTCGGGGTAGGGGGCTTTCCTGGGGAAGCTGCCTCAGGGAAGCCTGTGGAGTTTTGTGATGTGTTGGATATCTGCCTGTTGTAGTCTTTGTTAGAATTCTCTGTTTGTTTACCAGTCAGAGCTGAACTTGGTCTTTTGATGGCACCACTTGCCGTTTTTGGAATTCGACTGTTGTTTGTAACCTGTTTCTGTGGAGATTTCTGTGATAAGGGCATATTCGGTTTTTTAATTTGAGAGGATGCGTTTTGATTGTGGCTATCATTCAAGTAAGTTGAATTATTGTTGGAAGAATCCAAACCATCATGTATCAATATACTGCTACTGTCGTCTTGTAATGAGGACTGGTCATGTGATGAATTCTCCGTCTCTGATTGGTTGCGTTCTAACGACTTCAACCTCTGAATCTGGGATGGTCTATGAAGTGGTTTAGGAGCAACTGGAGGTGGACGCTCTTTGGATCGAGCTCGGTGGGCATTAGTTGAGGTCTCTCCTGAAAGCATTGGAAGGCGACTACGTTTGGGACTAGGTGGAACTTTTGGGCTCTTCATATCTCCATCTGTTTCATCCAAAGCTGATACTTCAGTGATACTCGCCTCTGATTCAGGTACAGTGCCATTACTATCAACATTTCCATTCATTTTTTTGCTGTGAATTACTGGTGGATCAGAAAACTTAGGGGTATCATGATATTTTGGGGTTGAATGTCTTGCTTCATTTGGAGAGAGTTCATTGAGGTTGTTTTTAGACGTTGAGAACATTGGTCTCTCACTTTCCTGGCTAATACTCGGTTTAGAATTTTTCTGAGATGAATTATTCAAACTATTTTCACTTTTATTCTGTACAAGGCTTTGGTCCTTTTCCGAGTTTGATAGTTGTAACGGTTCCACTCCACTGATATCTGAGTCAAGCATGGCTGAGTTATTCTGGCTGTTGGACCTGCTTTCCCGCACCTCAGAGCCAGAACTGTGGGTACCATTGAGTTTACTGTACTGATTGGTCCCGTCCTTGCTTCTGTTGAGAGGACTCTTTGGTATATGCTTCGGGAAGTTTGGACGGGGTGGGGGTGGGGACTTGGAGGCTCGCACTGAATTGAAGGACTGTTTCAGGTTGATTTTCTTTTTAGATATTTTCACCAGTTTAGGTTTGATGAACCTTTTTGGTACCTCTGGTTTAATTGATCCGTTTGGTCCCCCATCCACTGAGTCTGACTCATTAACACTCCTTGCGCTACCATTCAGACTTATATCTCTGCTCTGATTGGCCGACTTGTCAATAGGAGTCGACTCTGTTTGATTGGCCCACGGTACATGTGAGGGAGGTCTAGGTGGCTGTTTGGTGGTGGGAGTTCGTGGGCTTTTCGGACCCACTGGTGGAGGTGGTGCCTTCCTGACCGGTCGTCGCCGGCTGTCAGTGGTGCCAGCGGAGCAGATGGACCCAGTCTCTTCGTCCGATGTCTTGGATACATTGGTAATGGACCCCACAGATAGGAAGGAGCTTGACCTAATTCGGTCGTCTGTGGACACACTCAGCTCTCCAGGCCCTTTGTACTTGAGTTCTGTTGGGTCCTCATCCACCAGCTACAAAACAAAGCTCTTTGTTACTTCCATAATACAATAATTGGAATATAGTGGTATCACTAGCCAGTAAAATGACACCTGATATTTTGCATTCCAATTGATATTAATGCTTGATTTTGGGTTATCCCTAAACAATATGTGTTTGTAAGTGGTATATTTGGATGTTACAAAATGAAGCATTGCATATTACTGGTGAGTGGTACATGTTTTACAGTGACAGTTGTTTTCTTTAAAGAAAAGACATGACAAATTGATTTCATTTTCTATAATATAATCTTGACTTAAAATACATTCTGGCACTCTGGATTAATATATATCAATAAATAAACAATGATTTTATGTGTTTGAAATGAATGATGATGTATCACTCTTGATAAAAATTATGATAGATATTGAAATCCTAGTCAATTATTCATCATCGGTACAATAATGTATACATCCTTCATTATCTGATGATTTACAAGACTTACAAGGAATATGGAAAGTATTTAGAATGTGCCATTCAAAAGCCTTGTATTACCGGTTCCTTGATTAAAAAAATTAAAGTAATGGGCAAGTAACTAAAATTAAACACAATTAAAAAGCTCTTGGAAAAAAATATCAAATTAAACAACCTGCTCATTACTGAACTTGCAACTAGATAATCTTTGTGCCAGAATAAACTCATCAAACAAAGCTCTAGCTAAAATTTCGGCCATTAAAATAATGTGATGCACTGAAATCACTTTTCAGTAACTAGCATACTCTTATAAATAAGATTTTTTCCTGTCAAAAAATATTGAATTTCTTTTAAAATAATCATTTATCAATAGAATAAATAAGGTAATCAGGAAATAAAGAAAATAGATTTTTCTTTGTTGATACATTGAATATAGGCAGTAAAGTCAAACACATTAATTTATATATTGTATAGAGGAAAAACACACAAAAGGAATATATATCCACAACAACTCACTCTTAAGCTGAACACACAGTAAGCCCATAATGGGAGGAAAGAAGGCCCTGTCACAGGGATAAAGCCAATCAAATCCCACGTAAAACTTTATTTTGACTATGGCAAAAACTTCAAATCAATTTGATCTTTCTTACTTTACAGAAAAATAGCCATAATTCTTTATTTCATTCCTGGGAGTTAACAGTGCTTGTAATCTTAAAAAATATTATATTTTTAATGTAAACCTTTACACCGGTATATGATTCTTGACTGATATTTTCCATGTGAACATTAATTATGAAAAAAATTGTGAAAAGTAATGTGGGGATGAACTGGTTGTTTTTTAACATTTAATTTCATTTGAACAAAAACAATACGTCTAATAAATGAGAATGCTCTTGAAGACTTAGATTCTGAAAGATAAAACATACCACTGATCATTATTTCTGAATGGTCAGTTTGGAAGTGAAGACAGAATCTAATACACACACTTCTAAGAGAAAAAACAACAGATATGTAACTAATAAAAATAATCTGTAGAATAAATTAATTCATCAATAAAAAGATTACTAAGGTCCTTTAAAGTAGGACTAAATTTAGGAATTAAATTAAAGAGCAGAAAAAAAACCCATCAAAATAAAATTCTGTCTTCCTTCCAAATTCAAACAAAATTTGTACAGAACTTTAAAACCAAAAATGAATAAATGAGACATGCATGACAAATCCTTCACCTCTGATGGCCAAACCGCCTGTGAATGTGAAAATATCAACATACATTGTATGCAGTTTACAGTATAAAATACGCGATGACTTAAATATGACAGTTCTGTTGATTAACAGTTGTTTAGATTGATGATTTAAGTAGTTGTTACATGACGAATGAATGGTTACATTAACTGGATGTACCGAGGAACAAATATAGGAATACGAACCTCGACATAACTTCCTGGGAACCAGCCAACCTCCTCGCCATGCTTTCCTCGCCACCATCCATTTTCATTGACTTCGTACACAAGGATTATGTCCCCTTTATCAAACGACAGATCTTGTTCATCCTCAGCAGCATAATAGTGCAGAGCTCTGTGTTCTGAGATAACAAACAATTACCACAATTACTTTCAACACTCCTTCTCTTTCAGGAAAATTTTACTTAACATTATACACTCTAGAGAACAGAAAGATACCTGTTTTCAATTAATTACTGGTAACCTGTATTTGTAACATTCAATGTTCCAGAATAGGTAAGCAATCTGTCATAATCAATCCAACATGGTTAATGACATGGAACCAATTAGCCATGCATCCACTTTTATCTTTATTAAGTTTCTATCATGTCAGCAATAAATAATAGTTTAATAGGAAGAAGATTTTGAAATTTGGAATAAAGAATAGAGAGTATAATACTGTTTATGAATTACATTTGGCTGTGTATTCCATTAAGCTTTTTTTGGAAGAACGCAGCTTATGCTAAATTGGGTACACCACTAAATGTCTTTGCATATCAGTATAAGAATAGGAACATTCAGAAGTATACACTATTTCAAATCCAAGCCAAATATTGTACATTATAATATGTTTACTGGAGTAAAACAACTGTTACACTGCTTGTCTCATATAAAATTCATAAATTAAAATTTTGAATCTTGTGTGGATTGCAAATGAGAAAGAATTACAAATAAAGTAAGCGCCCTACCAATGCCAATGAGGTCCTCATCATGGTGGCTGGTCTTGTTGACTTGTAGCTGTTTGTAGACCGTCTCTTTGTCAGGGTATCCAAACTGGGAAAAGCTGGCAGCCTCTATATCCTCCTATGGGATTAGTGCAACAGAATATATAAGTAATGGCTGGAAACTAATACATTGAAATAAAGCAATGTTGAGTATCAGCTGGGCACATGTATATTCTGATCAATTCAAAACTAATAACTGCAAATACCATGCACAAAATACCCTTCTACATTTCAAACCAATACCTTTGATAGGAACAAAGTCTTAACCCACTGGGTTTAATACCAGACAAAGGTCACATTGGATTCTACATCTTTCTATTTGTACTTATTAGAAAATATGGACGTCTTATCCTCAGTAAGTAACTCACCTGAGTTGCTACCTCAACATAAACAGCTGGGAAATGCCCGACTTCGTTGGTGCGGTTTTTGCGCCCGTACATCCAGCCATTGCGGTCTTTCCTGATTCCGGTCACTATCTCCCCTTCCTGTAGACTAACCTCCTCCTTAAAGTTGGCGGTGTAACTAAACAGCACCTTGAACTGGGTTCCCTCTGTATAAAATATTTAATAACCATACTTATCAAACATAGCTATGCCTAAAATTAACATCTCAAAAAGTTAGGAGCCAATACAAATGAGTTGGACACAACAAAATGTCAGATTACAGTCCTCCATTAATTCAGTAGGCATTCATTGTTGTATGGAGATCTTACCGATGTTAATGTCCTCCTTGACAGGAGAGATGGTAGACCTCCTCTTCACTGCCTTGTCATCCTTCTCTCTATCCTCCCCCGCATCATCAGGAATGTGAGGAATGGCTACCTCTTTACCAAGGGCATGCTGCAAATTCAGGTTGCAAAAAGAATTTAAGATTCTTTAACCACAACGCATATTGTGCTGCCAATTCAGCGCTCAGATTTCTTACCCACAATAAAGATCATGTTCCAAGGTATACCTGGTTTACCAAAACAATATCTAAACAACTAAAATGTATTTTTTTTAACATTGTATTGCAAGAGTTTGATTTTATTTAAATTACCAAGGTACATTCTATACCTTGACACCTCTTTGTCAAAGTTTGCATACAGACAGTACAAAGATATTAAGTCTTTGTATTGATGCATTGGCAATACCTGTAACCAGGCCCGCTTACCTTGTTCAGTGTGGAGACTTTGTTGGATTCCCTCTGTAGAGAGGAGGCTTTCTTGGTAAACCCCGACTCCGGGGCCATAAAGGAGGACACAGGGCGGGGACCATTGGTGTCCACATCCAGGGATATCTCAAAAGGCTGAGAGCCATTGCTTAGTCTATTGTCTGTAATATAATCAACATACAGTTATACCTGTCCGTACAAAAACCTAAATAATCACCACAGTTTCACCATTCTAAAGTGAAAATGTATGGCACAGGATTTGTGACAAGGAACTTACTTTTCTCAAAATCCACTTCTGGTGGGACTTCTTTGAGGTAACTTCCTGGGAACAACCCTGTTTTTCCGTTCAGGCTTCCTTTCCACCATCCATTGTTATCTTTGTGGGTTACCACGACAATATCTCCCTCTTTCAAGGTCAGACAGTCTTCATTTTTTCCCTCAAAGTTATAGATTGCAATATATTTTTCCTCTACTAAAATTAAAAATAAAAAAATAATGAAAATTAAAATCTTTAATATGTTGAAGTTGTACATGTAAATTTAGAAATGACATACCATAAGTAAATGCTGCAATGAAAACCAACTTCCCCAAAGTTCTAATGAAAATGATACCATGAGCAAGCTTCCAAATCCCAATTTTTAAATTACGATGTCAAATTTTTGTCATATCATTTATGGAAATTAGAAACATTTTAAAAAAATTGCTATTGCCGTGGAATTATTCTTAAATTCTGGCAATATCAATTTATGCTGTAATTATTGCTGGTAATAATAATTAATGGTTCCAGAATGACTCTTGTCCATTTGGTTTCAGTAATTATTCATCATGCATTATCAAGTTATACATGATCTTGAGCTCAATGTGAGCCATGATGCATGGGCTTACTCCGCAGGCTGTAACAATTAGTAATGTAAACACTTTAAAAACATCTCTGGCAGAAATCACCAGTTACATCGGTTAGTGAAGATTTTTCTTTTTTAGACTGCGCAGAACCAGAAAAATAATCTAAATCATTAACAAAGTTTGAAATTCGGTTTTAACTCGCAGCTTGAAGAAAATGTTAAAACAAAGCAATCTGAATAATAAATGGGGTAAAAAGTGACTGTGAGTGGGTTACATGGAGTTCAACATCAAACACTTTGAACTCTCAGTGAGAGAGCACTGGGGGCTATGTAACATACACTTTTTTATTTCTGAGAAAACTAACCAAGTACATTGAGGTAGAGGAAGTCACAAAAAGCATAAATATAAACAGGCTTGGTTGTGTTGGTGGTATATTCTGTATAACAACCTCGTTCATCACAACATCTGGGCTGAAAAAGGCTGCCAAAAGGTTGACCTGCCTCCAAGCTTAATTTGTTTGACAACTAATCATAACTATTATCTCATGTGTATTGTTTAATATAAACAAGATTTACTCACTATTGAGCTTTAACCTAATGAAGGTATGAGCTAGTAAAACTGAATTTTATTAAAAGGAAAAAATAATAAGAAAGCTAAAGAGGTATAGCACACTCAGTACACGATTTCACCTACAACATAGTGCTTTTGCAAACATCAGACATTTTCAATATTATATATATAATACATAGTTGAAATGCAAATTGTTTAAAGAATTTTAATTATCTTAACAACATCATTAAAATCTTCAGATTTTGTTAGGGATATATAGGAAAATAGTAAGTATGCAATAAAAAGTTGGGTATTTGACTATTTGAATCACTTTAAACCAAGGAAATCCAAAAAATTGTTTTCTACAGGTGTCGGAGTACACATTTACATTGAATTAATTTTGGATTAATGTGGTCTTCGTACTGAAAATTAGACAAATATTATTAATCATGTATGTAGCCACACATATTGAAGAGATATCCTGTGAAATTGTTACATGCATGGCCTAGGGGTAACATGAAGGCCTTTTGATTTTGCAGTCGCCGGATCGATTCCACCGAGTAGTAATATTTTTTTCCACATAATTACAATAAGAATAGAGAGTTTAAATTACATTTATCTAATCTGCTGGATTTTTATTTCAAATTCTCTTGTATTATTCTGAGTATGAGCACACCCTAATATAAATAGATCTTTTCAATAACACTAGAATCTATTTACGGTATACTTATTTACGGCAATTTGCTGGAAGTTATCACAGTTCAGAATACCAACTGTATTTATACACAGAGTTCTATATACTCAATCTCAATGCAGGTTTCCTTAATTTATGACAAATCAGTGGTTTAAGACACCATTATAAAATCAGTACCATGGTTTAAAATCAGGACACGAACCAGTATCTATTTTTAGTAACAGGTACTTTCCGTTCAAATATGGGTGTAGGTGAAATAATAGGAAAAGGCACTAAAACTCTTTAAATACACTGACTGCTAAAAAATTATTGATAACATGCCTAACAGAGCAGACTCCATAAATGTGTATATATATTTATTTCCTTCAGGGCATTATTTTCATTGCCTTGCCAAATATATTACTCACATTTACAATGTAATATACATTCTAAATACAACTGCCATGAATAGAGAAACATGGTTCCGCCTATTTCTTGTTGTAAAACATTAGACTGGCCTATTAGTTGTAAATAAGTTTATAAGTTTGAGTCCTGTCTAATACTAGAAATAAACCATTATTATCAAAACGATAGCAAATTATGTGGGACAGCTATACATTACGAAATTCAATTTGATACATGCAATTAATTGGCTTGAGAATCATGGCATTGCTCTGTTTCATTCCAAATTTAAATTGGAATCCCCTATCACAAATATGATCATATTATGCTATGCCTGAGGTTTTTCTTATCTAATAGATAACAAATATCAATGCCAGTTTTATATGTAATGTACAGCTAGTGTATTTAAAATATGTGATGGTAATCACTATAAATCTAATACCATGGAGTTTTTAGATCATTATACATGTATAATTCCCTATGTAACACTCTCTATTCCCCAGAGAAAGGCAGTCACAAAAAATCATGTTAACTTAAAAGTTAGTCATTAAAACATGCACAAAGAAATCAAGCTGTAAAACAATTTAAGAACTGAACAAGAAAAACATAGAGTATAATATATGTAGATATCACAATACCCTCATCAAAAAATGTGACGGTGTGTCTCAGTGCGGGGCTATAGCTTCTTCTCACTGTAACAAAATTCCCAAACTTTCAGAGTACAGGATGAAGCAGACATCAATCATTTATAACTGATGAACCAGCAAACTAATCCATTAATGGGTTTCCCATCAGTTCTCAAATCAAATGTCAAGCAATACTCTACAGATTTCAACACAGCATGCAAATTCACAGAGAATGATATTTTAACCATGTAACAATAAAATATTTTTGTATGGCTAATACAATAATGTCACAAACTCAGCCTACGACATATGTGATTAATAAATCCACAAGCTTAGGTCTTTGGTACATGTTTTGCATCTGAAATAGTAAATATCGGTCACACATCATATACTATATAACATGCTATAATATATAATTTTGATTTACAGTAAAACATATTTGATTGATAGATCAAAAGAATTGGGCAAAAGGCAAAGCCTTGAGCATCTGTATATAAACTCTTTCCCATAGATGAGATATATCATGATCTCTATGATTTCTCTCTCCCTGTACTGTGCTATGTTATGTTATGATCTATATGGTTTCTACTACCTAGAGTGCTCAAGATATATCATGATCCCTACTATATTTCTATCTGGCTGTGGTGTGCTTTTTTATACCTGTAGCAGTATTGAAATGGGTGATCCCGTTGCGTAGTTTGGCGGAGCCCCTGTCCACCTCACTGGTGACCTTGACTTGGGGCAGCAGGTCTATATGGTTTAGGGGTACCTCTGATCTGCCAGACACCCATAGGTCCTCAGTCACTGGGTTAGGCTGGTATTTCTCATGCTGAAGAAAAAAACCCATAACACTTAAGTAACACACAAACATCTCAAGAGCTTCCGATCTTGGCAGGTCAATGTTAAACAGATCGACCAACACAAAAATAGGATTATAAATAGACTATGTCAAAAATAATTGAGATGTGCATGTAGTTATAAACTTAATTATGTTCAAAAATATCTTATCCGGTTTTCAATCCCAAATTCAAACAAGCAGATAAAGATTGAGTTCTTTAACATGAAAACCTAATCCACAGTCCTTTAGTGTTGTTAGATTGATAGTGGAACAATTGACCTGACTTCTGCATGTGATGAATGACTTTAACTCTTATTCTGTACAAAGTTTTTACCTTTGATCCTCACTGAGAGTGTCAACTCCCTTCATCATGTACATTGTTTATATTTACATCAAAATCAAGAGAGACAGATGGACTGAGATACCAGGTAATTAAGACCTCCATCAAAACCATCTACATAGTAGTCTAATAGTTGATACATAAAATCTTGACATTATCTTGTACAAAGTTTGTGTTTTTCGGTATTTTCATTTTCACTCGGCAGAGAACTTCTGATAATTTTGATAATTTTCTCACCTTTCCTGGTTTCTTCCTCCGCACACAGACACAAACAATGATGATGAAAAAGATTAAGAGTCCGGCTCCAATTATGGACAGGGCAATTACGAGTTCAAGTCCAGTCCCCAGCACTGAAAACACATAGAAAGTGGAAACCATCAACAATTGTACACAGAAATCCCCAAGAGGCATCGCTCCATTCAGCACATCTCCTCATCATCTCACTCATTAACGTGCCGCACACATGACTGTTCTTTCATATGCACAAAATACAGCGGCCTCTATCTGCTACATTATGTCAAAATTTTGCTACTGAACAATTACTACCACTGTCAAAATCCAGAATGTATATATTCGAGGTAAATGGTGATAGATTGTGAATAGCTTCGAGTGGAGTGCAAGCAATTAAGTACAGTAAGTTATAGCACAGATCAATGGGTTGTACAGACTAGGAACCCCACAGCAGTGGTACACTGCATGACTCTCTGTACAAGAGGATGTGACCTGGACAAAGTACTTTTGGAGTAAAGTGGAAAACTGAGCCACGAATCTAATACCTTATTTTCAATACAACAAAACTTCTGTAGATTGAAGGAAAAACCCAATTTGTGTGAGCTCAGGATATATCCATTAAATTAGGATGCTAGGGGGGAAATAATTTTTCCATCATGAAAATTCTTGGAAGCTCACGAGATTGTGCAACTGTCAGACACTCCTATTGTACCAAGAGTCTATGTGCCAAGTTTTGTCACTTTCCATTTAGTAGTTTGCTATCTTGATGTCCACAGACCTAGAATTCTTGGATTTATGACATTAATTCGCATGGCTTATCATTTTATTTATATTATATTACGGAAACCATTTAACAAAGATTTACTTGTTGAATTTAAACATACAATATTTCACAGCATTATCGTTCTAAAACAATGGTCAATGTGTGGACAAAATAAAGTCATTATAATTTGTATTTTTCATACAATATTTATTTCAGTACAAGTATATCCTGATTTATTTGGACTTAGCGCAGTGAAGACTATAGTCTCCTCCCCTTCATCCAAATAAATCAGGATATACCAAAATAAATATACAATTGAATTGCATCATAGACAAATGAAAATTTACATTAAAACAAACAATATTATGATGTGTCTCAAAGTACATGTATTATCTTAATTTTTCTCCAACACATGTCCAAAACAGCGATTGAGTTCCATAAGCCATAAAAATCACTTTTGGCTAAACAGTTTGATATTTATAAATACCTTCATGAACATTCCCTCCCTTAAATAAAAAAAAAAAATCCAAGAATTAATTCTGTTTTGAAACACTCCCTCTATTGCGTAAGGTTGAAAGACACAGCTCAACAAAAAATTTTCTATGTGGATTTTGAATTGAACAAGACCAGATAATAACAAGATGATCATGTTGAAAAGTCTTGCCAAGGTGTTTTGAGACTTTCCAATTGGTTAAAAGATGTCCATATTTTCATTATTAACCTTTGTAGGGAATTTTCAACTCTTGTCATTTCTCTCTGTATAAGGAGGGAATCAACTTGTGGAAGAGGAAATCTTGGACTTTTCCCCTTGTTATCAATTTCAAGTGTTCTTTACTGATTTGTGTCTTTATTATGAAAATTGACAAAAAGTAACCGACTACAGCTTGGTAATTAGAATCTCTGCAATAGAATAGCTATATACTGATATGTGAAGGTCACCATCTAAAAAGCAAAATCTTTTTTTTCCTCTTAGATTTGATTATTGTCTGTTGAGTACAAAAACCAAAAATATTTTTAACCTTCATTTATTATGTAAAAACAATAAAATCAAGTAATAGAGCTCTTCAAAAAGCTGTTAACAGGAATTGATAATGGAGTGAGTCCATTAAATGACAGTTTGACATCCTGTGTTGAAACTTACAAATGATGCCTCCAGTCCATTGTATGAATGAATAAAAATATAGGTTGATACACCACAGCCTAGGTATATCCTGGTCAGTGACTTTCTGACTTCACTTTATTGTGGTGACTAATGGCTTTATTTCTTTATGACTAAATCAACTAAACGTGAGCACACACTTAAATTCTATTAAAGTACAGTGCATCTTTTGTCTATGGCATCTGTTTATACGTTTGTAAATAGATGTAGATAAACCCTAGCATAAGATACAGCATCAACAGTCTCTAGTGTACAATCTACAAATGCATCCCAATTTTTCAGACTGGAAGCTACAGACCTGCAGCTATATTCTCAAAACCGATGCCTTGTCTATGTGGCAAGATACTACAATGTAAATCAGTGAACCTTTTGATTACTTAAGATGACAGGGGAACTTATACTGGTACATGCAGCTGCAGCACAAAATGCACACAATTAAATCTGGCTGTTTCTTTCCCCTGTTAGTGTCCCCCTTCAAAACAAAATAAATTAAATAAAACAAGAGATGTTTGTGAAACACTTATGCCCCCTCCCTTGGAAACATCCATGAAGAAAATGAATGGAAACTGCAAATAATTGGAATTTTTCTAAGTCTAAGGGACATAACTCTGTCAAAAATTGGTAAATTGGTGGAACAAAAATCAAACTTGACCTTATATATATAGACATTATTATGATAAATTGGAATACCAAATTTCATTTCAATATGTGCAACCTCTGGAAAAAAATGAACGGAAACTGCAAACAAGTGGAATAGTTCTAATTCAAAGGGGCATAACTCTGTCAAAAATTACTTGATCGTACCCAAAATCAAACTTGACCTAGATATTATTACGATAATTCTGAATACCAAATTTCATTTCAATATATGCAACATCTGCAAAGAAAATGAATGGAAACTATTGGTGGACTGACCAACAGACAGCAGCAAAGCAATATGCCCTCCCTTCTTTGAAGGAAGGCATTAATATATATACAAAGTTTCATTTCAGTCTGTGCATCCTCTACGACGAAGATGGATGGAAACTGCAAATAATTGGAAATATTTGGAATTTTTTTTAAGTTCAAGGGGCATAAATCTGTCAAAAATTGTTCGTTTGTACTTAAAATAAAACTTGACCTAGTTATTCTTATGATGAATATGTATACCAAATCTAATTTCAGTCCATGCAAGGAACAGTCTGCAAAGAAAATGAACGGAAACCATTGGTGGACCAACCGACTGATATACCGACAGACAGATAGACAGCAGCAAATCAATATGCCCTCCCTTCCTCAAAAGGAATAAAATAATAAAGCCTCTTTTTGTGCAAATCCTGATAACATTCTGTGATATAAAGTGTATGAAAACCAGGCTGTTGACATTTTTTTTTTTTTTTTTTTTAGAAATATTTAAGGTGAAAGGAGCAGCTATATCCCAGTGTATGAACAGTTACACCAGAATCCCCACCCTCTTAAAAGTCAATTATGTGCACATGTTAGTAAGATTCCAAGATATGAATTCTGTGAAAATTATTTTAAGGCAACAAGAAAAGATATAAAGCTATTTAGCAGTTACACCTGACTCTTGTGATCACATCTTGAATTAACAGGTCAACAATATCTGGAGGCCACTAGACTAGTCATCATCACTCTCCCCACTCGACTCGGCTCATTCACCGAAATCTTAACTCAAGACACACTCAAGTGTGCAAAATACCTGACATATTATACACAAGGAAAACATTACCAGGCTATTTGTTTGTTTTGTTGTTTGCTAAACTTTGATAAAATCATGTTTTTCTTAAAACTAATTAACATATGAGGCATTAATAACAACTTATAGCACTGAAGTTATCGAGCAATGATTTTTTTTATTGGTTTGACTTATTGATGGCAATTGTCTACGAAATTTGACTATTATTGAACATTAGATACACTTATTATTACAGCCTCATTAACAGATTGTATCTTAGCTGCTTTCAAAAACTCATTAAATTTAAACAATAATGTTTATTATCAAGCAGATTTCAATGGGATAATCATAACCTAACATTCAGTCCACATAAATAAGCCACATCAGTGATGAACCACATTCCCAGTGAGACCTTTGGGGGGATTGAATAACAGATGTAAAAGTGATGATAGCTATCTCAGCCCTATAGGACTTACATTGTATCTAGCATGTCAAGTTTAACTTACCTGGAGCTGGGGTGCCCAACAATATACCTAACATCATGATATAATGTTTTACTTACATGGAGTGGGGTATGGGGTGCTTAACAATGTATCTAGCATAAGATTTACATATAGTAATACCGGTACACAGACTGGGTGTTTAACAATGTATCTAGCATGTACAGTGTTACATGGTGCTGGGGTGTTTAACAATGTATTTAGCATGTACAGTGTTACTTACGTGGTGCTGGGGTGCTGCTGACGGTGTTGTTTGTCTCTCCCTGCGTGGTTGTGACCCCTGGGAACACTGAGCTGGATGTAGGTAACACTGGGAGGATGGTGCTTGGATAGATTGTCTCCTTTGAGGATGCTGGTAGGACTGCTATAGAATCAGTGCTGAAGCCATGGGTGGAAGACAGGGTTTGTGTTAGGGTGGAAGATGGGGTTTGCATTGGAGTGGAAGATGGGGTTTGCATTGCAGTGGAGGAGACATCAAGATTAGGGGTGGAAGGTTGCAGCAGAGTAGACGATGCCATCAAACTGGGACTGGATGGGTACAAAATGGATGATGATGATGTTAATGATGATGATGATTCTGTGAACGTGGATGTCAACACTATGTCAGATGACAGCTGGGGTGTGGGGAGAGAGGAATCAATGGATGGTGATACTGATGATGATGATGATGATGATGATGATGTTAATGAGGGTACTAATGGTCCTAAGACTAGGGACTGGGAAGAGATGGAGGATGGGGCTACTAAAGAGGACACAGAATATTCACTTGACAAATGAGGAATGGAAGACAATTGGGAGGAAATCACTTCAGATGAAGGGTCAGCACTGATGGGTGCACTAGGCTGACCCACATTAGGGGACAGTTCCTGTGAACTCCACACTGTATCAGCTGTCGAATCTTGCAATGTTGTTGTTGCTACAGGTGAGCTGGACTCAAAGGATGAAGACTCTGAAAGAGAACTTGTAATGCTAAATGCTGACAAGGATGCCATGGGGGGACTAGATGTCTGAATGGCAGAACTAGGGGATAGGGAGAGGGGCTCTGAAGACGTACTTGTGACTAACTGAGTGAAAGATGACATATCCACAGTCACTGGTGAACTCTTCAAAATGTCTGAACTCAGTACAGTGGGGGGTGGTAAAGAAGTTGATGAATATGGTAAAGAGGATGATGTTGCGATGAAATCGCTGGTCTGATTCTGTATCACTGAACTTAATTCCATGATTTCACATTGATCAGTTACAAACTTTTTGAATCAAACTGCATAATTCAATAAATATTCACACAATTGTGTCAATTTTTAGCTGTTTCCTCAATGTAGTACATGTATCAGTTTTGTATTTATATCCTTCCCATTCTCAGCTGTTAGAATAAAACACAGTGCATAAAAACAAACACACAACAAAAGTTAATCAAATCTGAACTGAACCAAAAACAAAACTTTCTTCCACCACATCTGTGCATTTGATTTCTCACACACTCAAAATCCCCACTTTATACTACACACAATATGAGACATAATTCACTTTCCAACCATCTCCTCCCCAGTTAAGAAAGTTCCGAGGGTTAAGAGTCACTTCACACTTTTCACGTATGATAAATATCCCAATACAGCAGGAAATTTCCTCAGAGTGCCATAGACTTCTCTCTTGCTCCAAGTCATGGTATGGTGTGAACTCAATATCAGAAGACAGCCCCACATATGTCAAAAGAATCAGTGTACACAAATATGAATGTTTCCTGCATCAAGATGCAAGCCGGCTTTACAAGCAGTCCATCCCTCCCAGCGCATTGAATCACAGTTTTCCTGTTGCGGCTCTTACTTTACTTCTTTGTGTACAGTTTTGTATAATAACTGCGTTTTAATTTTCTGTTCAAAAATCTTATCACAAATATGATGGAAGGCAAAAAATTCAAAGGTTAGATCAACTCAAAAACTTGAAAATGTCAGAAACAATTAGTTAACAGAACAAAACGGTCTTTAAAACAAAGTCACAAGAAGAGTGTTTACTTGTATCCACACGATGTCTGGCGAATCTGAAAATACAGAAAATGCACACGGATGAGTCACTGGTTCTACAGAGTTAATCCGACACTCAGACACAGCATGTATACAGGAAAAGTGAAAGTTTAATAGGGACAAAGCTATATATAAATTCATAATACACATTACATTTCAGAAAACTATATTCACTGTTTGAGTGGATACGTATGGGTCCCATCAATCATTACACTTGATGGTAATAATTTGTATGTTTATTTTCCTTCAGCGTTGTATTACATTCACTCATAATGTTTCAGTCATGGAAGTTATTGAGTGACATAGTTACAATATCAGATGTAATTGGCATAAAAGCATAACTGATACAGAAGTATAATGACATCAGTACAGAGGATCGTGCATAAGGAAAAAAAATGAATATCAATTATAAAAAATATTGAAATATCTTGTCATTTTGATGCATTAATTGAGATGCGTGTTTACCTCAAAATGTACAATATGTGATCCAGTAGGGAGCAATGTTACACTGTGTTTCATAATGTACACGTAGGAAACAAATACACACTATGGCATGCAGCAGCACATTTATGTGGCTTTTAGAATTGTTTTCAAGTTTTAATGGACATGAATTCAACTGCACACATCTGGCTGCATGTGCAGTAAATCGCAGGCAATCACTGGGAAAGTATGTTGTTATTACCCAAAGAATGCAGGGCTCACAACATCACAGAAAGCCTTTCTTTGTCATAAAGAAGTGTGAGTCAGAGCCAGGATGCCTGCCTTCAGCAGCTGTTTGTGTTATGACGGGGTTCATTTTGTACTTAATTCTCTCTCTCTTTCCCCCTCTCTCCTTCTGTACCTAACTTTGTATCTAATATATCTCTCTCTCTTTCCCTCCACCTCACTCTCTTCATTATGTACCTAACTCTAACACTCCTCTCTCTCTCTCTCTCTCTCTCTCTCTCTCTCTCTCTCTCTCTCTCTCTCTCTCTCTCTCTCTCAACCTTACTTTTTTATTCAAGTCTAATGTTTTATTGTTTTATTTAGAATCATATTTTACTTCCTGTCCACTGTCCTTTACACATAACATAGCAAGCTGAATATTTAAATGATGTAAGTTAAGGAAGGAAGAAAATACTATTTGTTAAAGATTGAAAAATATGGCTGACATATTCTACATTCATTATGAGCACTAAAGCTGGGACATTAAAGAAGCAGGCAATAATATCAGACATGAACATTCTCATCATAAATTTTAACAGCTACAAAGGCAGGTAGATTCTTAAATAACTGTATAGCAAAAACAGGAACCAAATAATAATATTCTAAGATAAGCTCATAGTAATTACCTGCAGAAACTGAGGAAATTATCACAACAATGGAAACATATAGACAGAAAGACTGGGGGAAAAAAAATAAAGATAGCTTCCTTCAACTTTACTTTGACTAGATAGTTCCTCCTATTGACCAACCCTTAGCCTATACCTTCAGTATCTGAAAAACAAAACCCTTTTATCTGAAATCTATCATTTCAGCACATTTCTATATTTCATCTGTAACATTTACAAACAAGTCCCATACTTGATGAAAGAAGTCATTAACCAAGAGAGGGCATATATATAAATATTTTGTCAGATTCCAACAGCAGATTAATACGGGAAAGTTATCATCCAAATAACTTCTCCCTGTCTATATAAACAGGAGCCAGGCGGCTGACTGTTCCGTGGTAGACAGCTTCTGCTTCCTCGCCCCCCTACCAGTCAGTGAAAGTCTAAAAACATTGATTGGCTGTCCAGACGGAGGAGTTCTCCGTGGGATACGGATCTATTAATTGACCATCAGCGGCTGATAGATTGCTCCCTTATTGTCAGATCAGTAACTCACCTTAGATAAACACACAGACGATCCTCATCAAACCACTGTGAACCTCCAGGTCCTGTTAATGAAGTGATGGCTATACAGTCTGTGTTGTCTCTGAAAGAAAGCATAAGAAATGTCACTTAGGTTTTCCTTTGCCAAATGAAACAAAATTCTAATGAGAATTAAGTTCACAAAGTTGTGTTCCCAATTTTCTCTCTAAATTAGATTAGCATAAAAACAGACCAGGAAGCAAGGAAATTATGTAATTCTTCCAAAGTTCTCACATATATTGGATTTCTGCACTCTAAACAGTGCACTTGAAGATAAAACAATGCATTCTTTATGGGGACTCAAAAACATAAACATTGAGCGGCTTATAATAAGACTTCCATTTTTATTTAAAAAACAAAACAAACCCAAATGATGACACATTACAAATCCTTGTGCAGGATTCACAGTAATCAGAAAACATGTCTCATAAAGTTGTGTTAACTGTTAATAAAACCCTCGTAATAATTACCAGCACATAATCCTATCACAGGGTCTCGCAAATGTACTATGCAATGCACATAAAACCCCTCTTTGAAGTACATCAACTCGCTTTCGGTTTAACAAGTATGAGCAATTAGAAAAAGTCTTATTGCTACTGCATGTCATCCGTGTAGTACACGTTTCTCTCCCCATAGGCTACATCAGTGACACTTCACGTACTAACTAACCAGAGAGGAACAAGTCGTAGATTAATAAAAGATAATTACTCAACACGTAATATCAAATGTCATCACAATCCCCGATCAGTCTCGGTCTTGTTAAAGTTACTTCATAACACATAATATATGTAGTATCTTTTAACAATTTTATATATACATCCTGTATGTTATTGCAGGAAATAAAGCTTATTCAAAATAAAAATAATCTTTTCATTTTAAACAAAAATATAATTTTACAAAATGATTTTTTCAAGGAATAGATTTTTTGGTTTTAGTCTTGATATTTCCAAACATTCACAAAAGATCCTAAATTGGGAACATGTAACCATAAAAAAAAGTTTTTTAATTGGGTGTTATTTCATAATACCTCAAAAAAAAAAATCCCTAAAACATTGTAAATTGTGATTATGAGACTTTAGGAACATGTACTAAAGTTAGAGAAAGAATTCCTTGGGAGATATGCCATTCAATTTCCCAGGCATTTAAAATTATTTGAATGGGAATGTTTGTATTTGAGCAATTTGTCATAAGTTAATTCCTTACAACAATCAGCTTTCAACACAGAAATAACACTTGTACCAAGGATTTTCTACAATGGACCTTGACTCAGTGTCTCACTTCATGTATAGCAAGAAAATGTGGCCATATTCATAAAGCTTTCAAACATCTAGTCAGTTTAACTTAATAATCAATTTGGCTAAAAATTTAAAACATTTTAATTCTGTCAAGTATTGCCGACAAGCAGATAATGTATTAAGGCTTAGAACTGTTGACAAGTGAATAATTTCTTTAAAGTCTACAGACAGTGCATGTTAGGTACTAAAATCTCCAATCTTATCTTTACCCAAGATAATTAAGAAAAAATCATTTAATCAAATTCAATACATTCTCCTCTTTACAATAAAAATTATACATGTATATTAGCTTTTTATCAATACTTACTCATTTATATGAAACAGCCAAAATATTCAGATAGCCATTTTAGGGAGGTGGTCACAAAAACTTAGAGACTAAACAGGCTCATTTAATATTATAATATATTTATATTGTTGAAGATTTCATAGGGAAGCTTATCATAATCAAAATTTGGAAATCACAATAAGAAGTAAAATCTTTACCTGTACCCTCCACAGGTAGGTCCCGAGCACTCTATTATCATCACAAAACACTATTAACAATGGTAAAAGTTACACCACACAACAGACTTAATCTCCTATATATTCTTGCTTTACCTGACTGTCTTGTATAATAAAATAAAAACAATGATCTTGTCCCCTCTTTGATTATGTACATTCTAAGCCCTCTCCTCTTTAGGTGTAATACCTGTTTAAACTAATCTGACACCCAATTGACAAAGCATTAAACTGTTGGCCATCCTCTCACCTCTGTGGTGTATTCCTTTCTGTAGCGACTTTCCAATCTATCAAAAGTCACGATCAGCCTTAGAGCAATGTGTGACTGGCCAGCTATTCTCTCCCAGTTTACAGCTTTAACAATAATGGGTCCTGCTACAAAATGTTTACCTTTATTTTCCACACAAACAGCATATGGATACTTTATACTTTGCATTTTCTTGCTTTATTTTTTCTCTCTCCAGACAAAATTTTTAAACCTTTCACTAAATCTATTCAGTATTAGTTTGTTCTTTCAATTTTCTTTTTTGATGCCTTCTCCTTGTTGTCAATACAATGCTTGCACAGAATAAACAAATTACAAAGTTCCAAACTTGCTCTATGAATATTTGAATTCAGTAAACATAGATATTCATTCAAAATGAAAAAGGCATCGTATCATTTTAAATCATAACTCTATGCACATGCGTATTTTGCAGACATTTCAATACACAGTTTAATTCAACCTTCAAGCCATGGATTGCATTAACTACAATGTATTTTTAAATCAAAATCAATCGTAAATAAATGCATGCAGTACTGTAGCGCTATCAACAAACCGAACAAAAAACTTATCTTTGAACTCTCTATGTAGTAAGTTCACAGTATGCTTCTCGTACTGCATATTTCAAAACATGATAGACTGTTAAAAATGAAAACAAAAACAAACTAATAAAACATTTACAACAAACAAATCTACTCGATATTCCTACCATAAATTATATCTGCATCAGCAACAGATTTCGCGCGCTGAAGAGTTCTTCGTTCAAGGGGAGACAATCTATAAAGTTACGCGAGATAATCTGACTGACAAAATGATCCTATTTTGAAGACGGCATAAGTCATTTCTTTAAGCGTGTGCGCAACGGCTACGTTGACGGTTTTAACAAGCACATCATATTTACAACTACGAAATATAAATATTATAGTAATATAGTAATATAATAAAATATCAGTCGATAATTTATGCAAAGAAGACAAGGCAAAGAAGTAAAATAACCTGCTATTTAAATCAAAGTACTGAAGTACTGAAAGCCGGGCTCTTTTGGTGTGTCTTTATGCATATTGTGTAGTAAAGACTGAAAATCTCTCTCTCTCTCTTTCTCTCTCTCTCTCTCTCTCTCTCTCTCTCTCTCTCTCTCTCTCTCTCTCTCTCTCTCTCTCTCTAATGCTTTTAATGTCGGCAAAGCATCAGAGAGCGACCAAATTTTGTAAGCGGCTATAAACAAAAAATATGCCTGTCTAGTAGAAGTTAAAAAGTTCAAGAGTTGCTGCCTTGAATTTTACAACAAGCATTATATATTCAATCCCCGTTTCTTTATCGCGCAGCAAAGTAGTTCATGGAAATTCATGCGCATTGTATGTGTCCAAAATGCATAGTAATGTTTTAAAAACACGTTATTAATAAGAAAACTAAAAAAGATAGACAATTTATTCGAAATTAAAAAAAAAAGAAACAAAATGCCAACACTTTTGACAAAACGTGGCTCTTCGTGTAACTATTTGGTATAGCGGAAGCTTTACCTTGACGCTGTTTGGTTTTTTGTTTATTTGTGCTATTTATAGTAACATTGCTGATTTGCCTGCCTATAGCCAGGACTCTGCTTTCAGCAGATCCCGGCTAAAAATGTTAAAATCCAAAATACGTGATCACAATACATCTAGATATAGCTGTATGGTCAAAATAAGATGTGATCATGAAATGCGATGATTTGCGTTTTTGATTAGCCTATAAAATTCTTAAATTTGGGTAATTTCTTTTAATTTGTTTCTTTATTAGGCCAGGTTCTATAATAACCATCATGTCTGCCTTAAACGGTATTGTTGGCAAACTAATTTTTATAATAAAAAAAACTCCAATAATTTAGCTTTGAAGTGCGGAGATTTTCCTACATCATTATTTTGTCTAATAGAGGTAAATATAGCCGATATATGATACATCCATTCAACCCTAATAAGGTAACCAATCATTCATTTCACGATTCAAAAAAAAAAAAAAAAAAAAAAGGGGGGGGGGGGAGGGGGCCGGGTGATTTTTGTCAACGCAATATCCTCGCCGGATATTTAATCACTGATCACTTGTATTTCTTAAACTATTTTCAACTCCAAAGACTTTATTCTGTTTTGACTTAATTAATATTTTCAAACAAGAAGTCTGAATAAAAATGTTCAGTCGTTTTTATTTTATCATGTGAACTTCAAAATAACTGTTTGGCTGCTCGAGTTGGTCAGAAACGTTCAATTAAAAAAACCACACACAAACAAACTAAACCAATCACCTATAAAAACGAAGATAGCTGTTTTTCACGATTTAACAAACTTTCTTCTCGCTTTTTCCCCACCTCATTCCTTTAAATGCCTCCTTCATTTTAGAGTTTGCGTAACACTTATGGTCGGAATTCTTAGTAAAATTTTTATGTTCATACAGGAAATTATTGTTAAATTTTGCGAGTTTAAGAAAACTAAAGAGGTTAACGTCGGGTTAAAAGAATACCACGGACACTATCATTTTGAGATATAAATGTTTTTCCTCTTTCCAGTCAATCTTTACCGTATAGAACAGCTCTCGGAGAGAGAGAGAGAGAGAGAGAGAGAGAGAGAGAGAGAGAGAGAGAGAGAGAGAGAGAGAGATTTTGGAATTTTGATTACGCGCAAAATGGGAGATTTTCAATCAGGTCAACGGCGCTACTACACAGAGTTAGTACGAATATGCAACCCCGACCTTCGCTAACCAAGTGTCCGTTTGACTTTCGTTCGAGGGGATACAAATCGGACATTGGATAGCGAAGATGCGAAGATATGTTACGTGTATATATAGTAAACACACTTTTTTCGAATTTAGGGAAATAACCCAATTTGTTATCAAGCCATGCAATCATTTGAACTGGAAAAAGATCACATCTGATATGATTATTCAGTTTACAGTAATAGAAATCAGAGGAGATTCCAGCAATGATCTTGCTAGCTTAAAAAAACAACTTTTAAACATGGACATTAATTTTTATTCATATAGATATAACAAATTCATATAACATAAACAATAGAAAATATATTATCAAATATTGATGGAAATAACTCCATATCAGAGCACTTATCTTGCCGATTCCCTCTACTTTGGTATTTTTAAATAGTACCATATTTTACACACTTCTGGAACAAAACACTTAAGAGGAAAATTGCAACAATTTCTGTGAATTACAGCACATCTGCTTGTAAATCCTCTGAACAATATTTGTTACATTTCTTCAATTCTAACAGGATTCAAAGTATTTCTACAATTTTGAAAATTTTAAAATTTGTGTTTCTTTTTTTAACATTTGCTATAGATAAAGTATTTCACATATAACTGAAAATGATAAAATCATACTGTACTGAAATATCAACTTAATTACAACATAAATTATAAATAAAGATATCTACAGTAATGTGGAAAAAATTCAGTTCGAGAGAGAGAGAGAGAGAGAGCAAAATTTTTAAATGCTATTTTGTGGATTCACTTTAATAATTTGTTGGGAATGTCAGGTTTTGAAAGGTACCAATGAAATCTGTGAAATTTCCAGTTGTGTTTTTCTTCTTTGATGCTATAATCCCATTCAAGCACTTCAAGAGAATTGATTTAGATGAACAAAAGTAATTCTATAGCTCTATTTTTCTTTTTCATTAACAAATATCTATCTTCAAAAAAAAAGTAAACCATTCCCTATAAATGTATTTGCAAGATACAAAAAAAATAATATTGAAGATACAATGCATGGGTGCCTACAGCCAAGAATTATGGTTGGTATTGCCAAAAAATAATGATGGTTGTAATATTGAACACTAGCTACACATTTTGTATATATGGCTTTGACAAGTTGTGAAATCACTGTCTGGCACACAAGTCAGGATGAAATGAAAGACTGGATTCATTGTGAAAATGGTCAGGATTCTGTCTGTTCAGCTGGACTTTGTGCATGGCCAGTCTAATCCCCCACATGCAGCAGAAACAATAAAGTAAAGAATTACCTACAAAAGATGTGATGAAATTTTTATGGCCATTGTGTCTCTTTGATAAACCTAAATGTATAAATGTGATAATTAAATGAAGAACATCCAACCCAAAAGTTTAGTTGTTTTATTTCTCAGGACTGCAGTGCCAGCACCAGGTCAAATGCTGACAAACTGATTAACTTTTTTTTTCATATTGAAAATGGGAATAATTCCATTATAAATAATTTGGTTTAAATACTGAACGTCAACTGAGTTCTTCCCCTTTATAAATCTTCTGTAAAAAATACCCTTCTGCACATTAATGTTATGAATTTTCCGGCCCGAGAAACTTAAGATTTTTGTTTGGTCTGCATTAACACCAATCATACTCACAATGACTACAACGATCAGAATGACTGTGATTTTTATGTTCTTCAGCCATAATGACCTCGCCAATCCACGACTTGACTTCTTAAAGGAGACAGCCTGGCAAACAAAAAGATTTGGATTCAAAATTTTGTTAATGTTAAAAATCCAATAAGGTTGAAGATTGGTTCCAATAGAATAATAATTAGATCATCGTTAGATCAATTTGGCTTGTATGGATCCAAAATGTACAATCTTTGACTCTGACTTTAATTCTACTGAGTACGTAAAAATACCAGTTTTTCAACACAAAGTTAAAACATTAAGTTATGACTGGTCTCTGTTTTTGATAGATTCATTATTTCTGGAATACAGTATGTTTCTTTCCTCTTTTTTACAATTTGCATAACATGTTTCCCACGTTTTCACACTCTACAAAGACATTGGTTTGTGAAAAGCATTCAGTGTTGACTACAGAGTTTGTTGACCTACATTTGCATTTAATTCCTCAGTCTTGTCCACTAGTAGCTCTAACTTCTCACCTCGATCAGCAATATTATCTGCAACATACATGCACTGTATTTACTCCAGTTCATCAGTCAAAACAACTTGAATGTTTTAGGTACATGTACCTTATCTTGAATGGTCAGCCAAGTTTCAAACTCAAGCTTATCAAGTACATTATTCCAACCTCTCTTTGAAAATGTTTTCACATACATTTTGCTTGACGGGAGTAAAACATAATATAAAATGTGAATAAGTGATATTCAAATGTACCTATGTTAGGCTAGGTAATTATGGAGTGGTGTTAAAACAAATCTAAAAATACTTGTATCATGACATTTATGGCAAAAATCCTGTTCTCATGAACACAAAATTCCAGCTTAATATTCTTTTCTGAGTTAATTTCAATTCCCTCCACATTCAATGAAGGTTCAGGTACAGGAAACTTGACAGTGACAAACCAAATTATATCTAATTAACATTGTTTTATATTGAAAGGCCAATGATGCACTTTTAATAATAAAATTCATATATATCTTCAATAATATGTCAGACAGAAACTTTGTTCAATTGGAATTCTGCCTTGTGAGGTGAGGTACAGTGAATCCTCTTGTGAAAGTGAAAGTGAACAAACTACTTACCAATGTTCTTGACCATGATCCCCTTGAGCTCATCAACTTGTCCCTGGACCTTTTCCACCTTGTCTGGCTCCATCTTATCTGTGACATATCTCTGGAATAGAATTGTTGGAAGCTTTACAATAAAGGACTTAAACCAAAAAAAATTAAACACAGTTTGATCCATAAAGGCAAAAGATAAACAAATGTTTCCATACATTTTGCTTTGATGTTTCACACAATTTGCAACAATTTTTAACTAAGAAGTTTTTTCTTACTTATGTTTAAAATCTTGGAAAGTGACACAGTACCGGTACTAACTGACCATTAAAACTATGCAATACTCCTTATATTTCATACAATGTTACATTGAGTAATGACAGAAAAACTTTGAGCACTGTGCATTATTTACCATTTGTGATGCCAAAACTCTAGAAAATTCACTGTTCATTGAGTAAGGTAAAGCTGTTTGTGCTCTTACTCCATACTGGGTCTGAAACCTAAAATTAGAATATACATGTAAAAATTCTCATAAAAGATCTGAAATCAAACAGTTGAGGTTGTTAACACTTGTACTGATACAGTTTAATCTTCCATTAATGCAAACTTTTTAAAACTTAAACATAATTATAACCATACAATATGAAAATTTTCTATCTTTTTTAATTAGCTAATAACAAGAAGAAATTCAATTTCAAAAAGTTTATTTCATAATTTATAAATATATAACTTTTAAAATACTCACAAGTTTAAAACTTACCTTCGTTTCACCTCATTTAAAAACAAAAATGCTTTTGATCTTTCAAAGCCCTGTGAAAAGAAGGATCTTAGTGCATATAATATGTATTTTATTCTAACAATGAAAACATTAATACAAAATTAATTTGTACCACTGTGTCCATTGTCAGAATAAATTGATACATATATACAATATCAAATATTAAATGTAAAAATAGGCACCCCCTGCAAACTTAGATTTTCTTTTTAATTTGGCAAGTTGAGTTACTTGATAATTTATCAAAACATTTCTTTATCAAAATATAGGGCATCAATTAAAAAGTTCTTAAAAATAGAATTAAAGTTTTAAAATTAAAGAAGCTGTCCTGGAGTTTGACTTGTTGAAATGTTTTATATTAGCTTACATCATCTGAAATACACAGGTAGATGATCCTATCCTCACTGATGTAATGGAACAAGTAACTGCAAAGGAAAAATTCTGATATAAAACATCATTGACTATTTACATTAAATGATAAATAATGAATTGTTCCTTTGAATAAGTACATTGTATCAATAACTGTGATCATGTGTAAATTGTTATTGAAAATACCATCAAACTAGCTGTTTCCTTGACTCTACCAGTTTTTATCAAAGGTACATGTATACTATCAATAAGGTCACATGGGGCAATTGGCTTTGAGAAATAGATATTTTCATATTTGCATAAACCAGTAATCAATTAGTTGCTGGTGTAAGTATGACAACCAGAATGTTTTTGGATAATTGCATTGCACATTTTCATTAATTAATGGATAGTGACAAGAAACAAGATGCACAGAATGCATTCATGAAGACACAACTCTTGATCATACCTTCCATGTGAGTAGGTAAGCTTAGAATCCTCTGGTCCAATCTTGCTCAGTATCTGCTCTGTCACCTCAGTAAAGTTCCCTGCACAACTCGCATACTTTGCTAGAACAGTGGTACCACGGGATACCACTGCAAAAAGTATTGGCATGTTGAATATTGATGTCCCCCAAAAATGAAAAATTCAGAAAAACCTTTTCTTCACCACTAGAAAATTTCAAGTTGAAATCCCCTAAAAAATAATCAAACATTTTGATAGTACCTTATTACAAACGTGAGTATATAAAGATATTTTTTCAAAAATGTGATAACAGATATGTATCAACTGCAATGGATTTGAGAGTGACAGCCTGTATGGGCACTGTGCTTACCGCTAATGGTGATAATTATTTACCAACCTGACACTGAAAATTAATTCCACTAGAGCAATTTCTACAAAAGCGTTGAACGTTCAGCCAAAAAGTCGATGGAAGAATATATTTTAAATGTATCATGGCCAGGCAAATGACATCATCAGTCATATGACTATCACATAATGTACAATTTCTACCTACAGTACTGCAACTCATTAATAACGAATGGTTCTAGTGAAAAGTATATAAAAATGGACACCTTATTACTTAATATGTCAATCCTATCTTCTTTGTTTTGTTGTTAATGCCAATAAAAATAAATTTCGATGGTTTGTTTTGGTCTATACTCCTTTCCGGAAACAGAAATGAAATTCTATAAACCAAAGTGAAACTGGATCTCTACCCGGATGTTAAAAGATTGTGCGTTTATCAGCGATAATGAAAGATTTCTCAATTTTTGATCACAGTTTCTGTATGTATTAAGTTTTGCAAAGCAAGTGACATTAAAAGTCAACAGATTTGATCAAAAGCAACATTCATGCATATTATTTGATCAATACCTGTCAATTACTATAAATAGTTATTGCATATGCATGTAAACAGAGTACTTTCTAGAATTAGAAGCAGGTGCGGTCAGGAGCTGGTCAAGTCAGGATATACAGGTAACTAGTACATTTTCACAAAGTGTAAAAACGTATATCAAATTGTAGGTACGTAGAAAAATGTGTATGATTATTTAAATAGATTAATTAATATGACTTTTAGATTAGACTTTCAAGTAATAACATTAACAAGTCATCTCTACAGTTGATCTATGACACGCCAAATTCACAAGAATAAACTTAACATTTATGGATTTATGGAATGTATAGTTTACGAACAGTAAACTAATAGTTAAACTAATAATTAATGTTTCTTTAACCATGTTAACTGTAAAGTTTTCATTTGTAAAATTATATTTAACTGTTGTAAACAATAGTTTACTAATGCTAATCTTAGTTTGTATGGAAATGAACTTGCATATTCTGAATTTGTTTTCATGTTTACACTTTAGGAACTATGATGATCGATTGCATAAACTATGGTTTACAAAAATAACGTCCCTAAACTGAAAATTTTTGACGGACGTCTCCTCTGAGATTCGTTGAGACTGGAAATTTTTGACGGACATCTCTTCTGAGAAAGAGACGACCGTCAAAATTTTCAGTGTTGATGAATCTCGCTGAGATTTTAACGTCCCTAGTGAGCATACCTATGAATGGTCCATAAACTATAGAATGAAACAATATAATGTTTAGTTTATTTTTGTGAATTTGGGATGTCATCTATATACATCACTCATGAATTTATTTTTCTTGATTATCTTTAAAAATAAAACATTTCTATACAAGTTATATATATCTATCAAGATACATCAATCATGTAATAAGTTAAATTGTAATTATATTAGTTGGAATAGCATTTAGGTGTAACAACTTGAGGATCTTTGTTTGATTTTGAGATGATGTCTGATATACCGGTATACAATGTACTATGGTTTCATTAATATTCAAGGGTATCAATTTTTGTGGATAAAGTGAAAATAACAGTTTCAAGGAAACATAAATTCGTGGCCAATGACGTACCTATCAATACAAAATGTTCATAAAAATTGAACTTCAAAGAACATTTATTTTTGTGGATCAACTAAACAACGAAATCCACGAAAATTGGTATTCAACGAATATTGATGAAACCACAGTATAAATATTTTGTTACAATTTTGATTTTGATAAAGACAGGTACATGTATTTCTGAGTTTTTTTGATACAGCTTTAAGGCTTTTTATAAGCAACTTTCAGGAGTTCTAGTAGATCTAATCATAGCATATAATTATTTTCTGTACTGTTATATATTTTATGCAATGTGCTTTATTTTTTGTTCAGAAAAGGATAAGGAATGAAATTAATCCATGTTGAGACAGATCTTGCAAAGGTTTAGAATCTCGCACGAAACAAGAATGGAACCTCTCACAACTGAACAGAAGAGGAAGGTTAAAATCAAACCTGACCCAGATGCACATCACACAAATAAGAAATGGGACAAGTTAAAGGTTAAGCAGGCCTGGAAAAGGGTGACTCTGGTTGACCCGGCAAGTGGTCCAGTGACAGAAGACTGTGTACGATTTGTATGTATATCTGACACGCACAGAAAACTTTTCATAATCGCTGATAGGATTCCAGACGGAGATGTTCTGCTACATGCAGGGGACTTCAGCAATGTGGGCTTGCCTACAGATGTCAAGGAATTTAATGATATTTTAGGTATGGCCAGGATTCATGACCTTTACTTGAATATGCTTATAATAAATGTTTACTGAAATGTATTTCAATATTTTAGAACTATGTTAATCTGACAGTAAATTCTGATTTTCAGAACTAACATTTTAAGGAAAATTTAGCTCAATATAAATAGAGATGAAATAAAACATTAAAAGAAATGAAGGTTTGAATTATACCTGAAGTATCAAAGGAGATCTTATTATTTTTTTCAGGAAGACTACCTCACAAACACAAAATAGTGATTGCTGGTAATCATGACATAACTTTTGATGAGGAGATGTTGCAGACAGATATAAACTTGAGGAGGTTTGGTCTGGATGTGGAGAAAGTTAAGTCAGACTTGACCTCTGAGGGAGTGAGCAGTGTCAAAGACCTTCTAACAAACTGTGTGTACCTAGAAGACGCAGGGGTCGAGCTGTACGGCATCAAGATCTACGGATCTCCATGGTAACTGATTACAAAATGTACATAACTTGGCCCTACCATCTTCAATTTTCCTTGTCTAAATTCTAAGCCTCAAAGCTGCAGTTTTAACTCAAAGTTATGGACTTGTCTTTAGAGACTTTGAGTTGGGAACTAAGTTGAGTGACTTCCAAATGTTGGCAGTGAAGTTTCATATCATTAAAACAATGTAATATAAATATAGCAGTAATATTTGATGTTCATTTGATACTCATGTATAAATCATTAAATATAATAAATGCTTTTACCTTGATTTGACAGGCAGCCAGTTTTCTGTGACTGGGGGTTCAACTTAGAAAGAGGAAAGCCGTGTTTAGACAAGTGGAATCTGATTCCCTGTGATACAGACATCTTGATAACACATGGACCACCTTTAGGTATAACATCGTTTTCATAATTGTTAAGTCGAATCAAAAAAAACAAAACTATTCATTTACCGATGAATACCCAACCAACATCATATTCAGGTGTCTAATGATGTTTATGACATCATGCTAGCCCTGATATTTAGTCAGTTGTCCAGTACTACAAGACTGCTAGACTCAGCCCCCCTAACTCATTGTTGGGAGGAATAGATTGTGAGGGGATACAATGTACATATATATCACCTCAAATAAATGGTATTGTACACAGGGTTATTTCGGCACTGTTTATATCGCCCTTCTACACTTGCAAGCAGTTTCTCCTAGTCTTGAATTTACCCTGTGTTAGATACTCTTTCAAATTAAGGTGGAATAACACATCATCACAAAATGGCTGACCTCTGATCGAAACATTTCGTTTTATTAAAAGGATTTTATCGTCGGTAACATGTAACTTACTCCAAAGCCGAGTGGATAAAGTGTTGGGCTTATGATCCATACATACCAAATTTGAATCTTGCATGGGGTTCTGTTGTTACTTACTGAATTTAATATTTTAGATATTCATTTTTCATCCTCAAACTGCAAATTTTTTCGCTTTATTTGACATATAGGTACATTTATTTATATTATATCTTTCATAATCAAATAATTTACTGTTAATTTTAGTGACTATTTTCAGGTATGTTAATCCACCTTAACACATTAATTACCATAAAAAAACTGTTTTGAATTCGCCCAGTCTAAAAACGGCCCACTGACCAAAAAAGGGTGACGGGCGAAAATAAATCGGGGGGAATATTTCCCTGTATACAGTATTTTAGATTCTTTATTCTGGAAGCAATTTAGAGATTACTAGAAGCTTAGATTTCAAATCCATCTTATATTTGTGAGATCTTTGAGAAGTTTGGGAAACGGGGGCAAAATATGTTATCAATAAAAGCAATATCTCTATCTTTTTAAAAAAAAAAAATGGAATCTGGTTGACAGTGATTGAAGTAAAGGAAATTATTTAGGCCATGGAATTAATTTTGTGTTTCTTTAATTTTTTCAATACTAGTATTGAATTGAGAATAACTCAATTTTAAATTTTAGTTACCTGTAAACTATAAAAATTTAGTTATTCCCCTTTGCAACTCTTAACTATATGCTTAAAAATAAAATGCATGTCTGTCGCATTGTAATTGATTTTTTTTGGCAAGAGAAACTTGGATTTATTTTTGTTAGCCTAATCATGAAATATTGAAATTGTAGGCCACGGAGACAAATGCTTTGATGGAATAAGAGCTGGATGTGTGGATCTCCTCAATACAATACAGCAGCGAGTTCAGCCCAAGTACCATGTGTTTGGACATATCCACGAAGGTACAAAATAATAGTTCATAGATAATTGTAAAGTTGAAAGAGGAAAAGGCATATGAGGCCTGCATCAGTGAAAATCAATACAAAATAATACATACATTGAACGAGTACCCCCCACTTTCTTTACATGGAATTAAAATATAACATTTACACCACACTTGCTTTACATGGAATTTATTGTTTAAATATGAAATGTACCCCACAATATCTTGATGTGAGATAAACATTCTACATATAACACATACTCCTCAGGGAGGCTTATCCTGAATCTGCCTGTTCCTTCAGTTAGTGAATTTAACACGTTTCTATTTTTAACAGATTACGGCTGTACCAGTGACGGCATCACCACTTACATTAATGCCTCTACCTGTACCCTGGAGTACAAGCCGACCCACCCCCCAGTAGTGTTCGACTTCCCCCTCCCACCGGGCCACACAAAGGATGAGGTCATAGGAAGCATACAGAAAGCCAGTCAGAAAAATTAACCAAACTCTGTAATAACCAGAGAGTTAGAATCATATCATATTTACTACCATTAATAATGAACTTTTCTTTATCTTAATTGCACCCAAATTATGTTTTTATATCAACATAGTACCGTTGAATTGTTATTTATTATGTTGTTAAGCAAAGCATTATTCTAATTTATATTACTGTTTCTAATATATGTATATTTTACATTGGATTTAATAAATTTATACACAACTTTCATTTGCAATTGGAGTTATCTCTCTTTCTGTTATGAATTTAGGGCGCTTGTGTCATTGTTTTAAACAGTGATTAAACCTACTCTACGTAACAAGTGCCTGTGGCTGAAACCCCTATCAAGTTTATGTCCACTATCAGTCTTTGAAGTTTTTATTTCTTCTTCAAAACATCAAAATTGGAAAAAAGCTACCGGTAATTGGATAAAGAGATTTTAAGCTTGTTCAACTATTGGTCCAGGCTTCCAAGTGGAGATAAATAGGAAATAAACTTAAACTGATATTCTACAGAATACGTTTGCCTCAACATGACCGTTTGGTTTCAGAAAAATGGCAAATAGTGTACATTTAAAGAATTGTCTTAAAACCCACTTTTCCTGGATTTCCTTTTAAACTAGTATAGGAAGTTTTCATCCTTATTTTGAAGACATAGCACAATGAAATATGAATCATTTATGAATGTCATTGATATCGTCAAGCTTCTTGGTTGTTAGCAATCTAATTAAAATTAACGAGTAGGTGAGCAGATCTAACATCTAATTTTAATTAAATTGGGTTATTAGTGTCCGAGTTTGAGCAGAGTAAGATCAGGCTCAAGTGAGTGGTGTGGCCCACGGGCCTCTAGTGTAATAAGGAGTCAACAAGTCTGATTGTAAAATATCGATGTTTATTCTCTCAATTATATCAGGGCTCTTAATGCTAAAAGCCTCAAAATTTGTATACGTAAAAAATAAACGTCATATAAATTGAGCAATAAACACCACAGGAACGAAAAAGGGATCATTTATATCAAAATTACAAGTAAATTGAGATATTTTGATATATGTAAAGTTTTGATATAGACTTATTCATTTTAAATGTGGAATGGCATGGCAGGGTAAAAAATATAATTATGTAAAAAGTCTGAGAATAAAAGAAATAACTCTGGTAAAAGATGTCAGGAACAAGGTTCAAAAACCATTTCCACGGAGAAATCGTCAGTAAATATCTTGTGCGTTTTCTTCTTGTGTGGATTATCAAGTTCATCCCTGGGTATTAACAACCTGTAAAAGCAATCGATGTTATCAGATTTATCAAATGTACACGCCCTAATAAATAAACTGTACGCTCAACACTTTACTAAACAAACAAGCGAGAGGTGAGATGACACGAACCTGTTGTTTTCAACAAAGTAGGTGTGGAACCAGAAGTAAAAAGCACAACCATCGTATCCCTTTGGTATTTTGTTCTGAAATTCAATAGAAATCAAATTAGCCGACAATTTTATATGTATATCTTATGAAATCCCCATCGATGTCTCATGCCACGGTCTGTAGGCCGCATATAGTCATGTCGCAAGAGATAAGAGCGGATCGTACATATTGACCGTGGTTAGAGACGACGAGGCACCCATGTATCTGATTATATGGGATGAAAATATTTCAGTCTTTAGATCTGAAAAGGTCCGTCCGATATTCAAGACCCCCCCCCTCCCCCAAATTTCGTCCACTCACCGAGTTAAATTTGACCTTCACATCGTCATACAGCACCACCTCCTCGGTCGGTGACACTTCCACCACGTCTTTCTCCTTGGAGAACTCCACCTACAAAAATCCATTAAATCGAATTTCATACCTCCGTGCAACCTGTTATTAATTATAAGACATGTTAACAAACGTTTCCTAATTAAAGAGATGTGTGAACTCCACCTACAAAAGTCCATTTATTCATATTTCATATCTCGGTGTTTCCTAGTTAAAGAGATTCGCGTATCATGTGACAAAGCAACTCGGATAAGTCGCGGTAAATTATGACATATCATAACGGATAAATTCAATTAATCCAGATTATCTGTCTCCAAGGGAAAAAATCGACGTGATAGACGTAATAACAGCTGTGTGCAGACACGCCGTTCCGGTCATTACCTCGCACTTGTCCTTTTTCCCGAGCTTACAAGAGAAAATGTTCGTCTTCTGAAGATATATATCTAACTTCAGGTCACTGCCGTCTCCATTCCCCACGGCTGAAAAAAAGGTGAAAAAATGAAAACTGACCCAAAGCCAGTGAAGCAAACACGAAGTCTCATGCTCCGGCTAGCGCGGCGAACTTACTGTGAATTCCTGTGATCCGAATAGACTTCAGTTTCAGCTTTACGACCGGTGGCGCTTCGCCATCCAAATTCTTCACGATTTTTTCATAGTAACCAACGTAACGACTCTACAAAGGAGGAAAGATAAGAATCAGTTATCCGAAATCTTAACGGAGATATTAGTCTGTTTTATATCGTTTCGGAAGGGACTACGTTCGATTCAAACTAATGAATGCAGCCATTCGACAAGACCGCAAAAACCTACTTAAACCAAACCCAAAACTTTTATTTGTGTATTTTATATTTTTAATCCAAATCTTCTCAAATGATACCCAAAATTGCATAGCAAATAAATTACGATTAATAAATGGCATGTCTTTTCATAAAATTGATTTTCCCACCTGGCTCGGTGTTTCGACACCTTGGAAGGTTTTCCCTTTATCAAGATCTGTTCTTCTGTCACCAAAATATACAAGGCTTTCCTGACAAGACACAAATTCTTTGCTTTAGAAGATAGTATAAATTATAAATCTTCAGAACGCTCCATTGTATCATGATATACACTGCGTGTACCTACCTCCGCCTCTGTGAACATGTCACAGTCTACAAGCCACGTGCAAATCATCGTTCCCGTGCGCCCTTTCCCGCCTTTGCAATGAACAGCAATCACGTTATCTTCTTTTTCTGACAACCATTTTCGGACTTTGATGCAGAAATCAATCATATCTCTGTGGTTCAATAAAGATGTAGGTTTTTTATATTTGTTTGCTCCACTTGTTGGAATGTTGATGCAGAAAACAGGTTGTATATTATTTTCAACAGCTTACCTTATGGAAGGCACATTATGATCATCGATAAAAACTCTCTCTACTCTGCCATGAAAAATGGAAGCATCATAATTTCGTTCACCTGCAAAAAAGTAGTAAGGATAAATTACTTTGGTCAACCCTAAACCTGATTTAACGAGTGCTGTAAAATGATTAAGATACATGTAGTATCCATTTCTGTCCTCAGTCATTTACCAATACAAAGCCAAATCATTCATAAAGTCGTTATGATGACCTACTGCATAAATCAAATATAAGGTAGCTGCCTTCGTGTTTAGCATCTAGAAACCGCGCAACTTCCTGAAATAGAGTAAATGTGTAGAAACTTTCACTAGTTTATCCATGTTCCGTTAGTCGTATACATGTCAATGTATTGAGATGGTATGCAGTCGACTTTATATAAAGACGACTGAACCAGTGGATGACTTACTTGAATAGGATTTCTGTACATTCCGCTGACCCCAGACGATGGAAATGACATGGCGATCACTCTCTCTGAAAAAAAAAACCATACTGACTACAAGGAAATAGACAAGTGTTTACCCTACAATCTATACATATTATATACAGATCTTATAAGAGCATCCGTTTTGTTTTTCTGTCATGGTATTTTAAATGGACGTGTTCGATACATCTACTTGGTAGACAGAGTTAAATTACTGTAAGTTTAAAAGGAAATATATCCCCAACTACCAAATTATTTGATGATCAAAATAAATATATTCGAATATAATCTAGCGAATTCCTGTGATCTTTTATGTACGATAACTTTCAGAAAACAAATCGACATAACGTTGCATTTCTTTGATCAAATTGACCGATATTTGTTGCATTTATTTTATTTTATCAAATCATTATTGCCAAATCTGGTTTTATCCTCAATGTCTATTCTGAATGCGTACTCGGGTCAAAAAATGAAAAGTTAGGAGCATTACACAGGATAAAAAATAGAACATGACCTAATCACTAGTATGTTACTAGTATTTCATCGATTGCTGCACCCGATTGTATATATACAAGTCGCTGGCAATCCAGTTGTTGTTGTATCAATTGGTCATTCGTTATTTCTCATGTTTAATTGAACACCAGTTGTGTCGATTACCGCCCAGCCATCAGCAATTCAGTTAGACTTAGCTACACGAGTGTCCTCCCGGGAGTTTAACTCACATTGTGTCATGACAGACGGGATTATTAATTATAAACGAGTCTCATGGAAAACGCAATTTCCTTCTAATATGTTCACGAATCAATCAATAGTTTGTACCGAAATTCCTTCTAAACCCTAGTTGTAAAGATTATCAGTAAACTGGCCAAAGAAAGATGGATGCGTTGTGTCTGCAAGCGAGATCGATCTTACATCTTAAGATGTCAAGAGACTCATCGCAATGTTCCATTCTTACTTGTTATGTAGCATAAGTCGAGGTCAAATCCGTCTTTTTGGTATCTACGTTTGTTCTGTGACACGGTTTTTCTTGCTGCCTGCGTCATGTGACGGTATTGCTGCACCATTATGACTACACTCCTCCCGATTCTAATAACTCTCAACGCTCGCCCGATAACCCCCAGCCTGCGAATTCATGAATCAATGTTATTTGTCGAAGAAAATGGACATTTTGTTTTCAAATATTTTTAAAGTAATGTTTTTGTTTGGTAAAAATCAAAAACATATTGGCTAGTATTATTTACGTCTTTGTCATGTTGATAAAAAGTATTGTATATACCTTCCGTAATTGACCTCGGCCAGGAAACCAAGAACGAAATCTAAAATGAACGTTGCCAAGACGACAACCAAGTCTGTCACATCTAAGCAACTCTTAAAGAACTCTTTTCTGCGAAAAACAGAAAACAATTTGTTAGAGTAAACCCATCGACATCATTAAACTGACTCATTGGTAATGGGCGAGCCATGGTGCTTGGAATTTGCATTTGCAGATGGTAGTCATAGATTAAGAGATAATAAGATACACAGAAGAGTGAAATTTATTTTGATTGCTCAACACAGCAATGAACGTTTATATCATGGTGCGTACATGTTGAACTTTTGTTCTTGAAAATGTTTTGAGGTTCTTGAAATTAAAGAAAAAAAATCTATATAATAAATAAAAGCAGACGTACGTCAAATAGAATAAGCGCTCACCCGCGATAAAAAATCCTAAACCCTATCTCGATGAGGAAATACGTGACGATGATGCGTGACACTAGATTGATGTTGTGTGACGTCTCGTTACTGAGGTCAGTGACGCTGATGTCAACCACGACCAACGTGACGTCAACCAAGATCAGAAGCACCGTGAAGACGCGGAAAAGCACGTGCTCAATCACAGACTTCACAAGGAACTGGGCCTTCCTGAAAATATAACATATCAAATATCAGAACATTTATGTGTAACTGCAAAGTCCCTTTCAAATCAACAAACTTATCCGATGTTTTTAATGTATAAATGCAAATTTTGCATCACTTTGCTGATACCTTTCCGAAACAATTTCACAAGGTCTGATAACTGTAATATCTGTTTAACATTTAATGTAATTCCAGTAAACTATTAGAGGCCTTTTAACTAACCCTTTTCTAACATTTGAGACGAACCACTTACTGTAGTTTGGTTTTGGGGACCACCGTGTGCGTGTGGTGTTCGTCATCCTCCCTGATATGTAGGTCAGGAGGGTGCTCGCTTCGTCTGCTGCACACACTGATGTTGTCGTCCTCTATTTTCAGCTGCAGGAAGCGGAACCTCTCCCCGCTCTCGTCGTCGATGTCGTTGTTCTGACTCACGGAATCATAGTCCATTCCTATCACTTCACTGCCCCCGTCTGTTTTACTGGGCTGGTCCATTCTCACTTTATTCACCGGTCAGTGTACTACCACAATAAACATTTCAGTTGGATGAATACGAAGGAGGCACAAGAATCGATCTGATTCCATTACATTACAGCACAAACATGTTTGGAGCCCACAATGACACATACTTTATAGATTTATCGTCATTGTTTTTTACCGATCAGTCGGACAATAACAAAACACCAGAGATGTGCATTAACTGATAGATATTTGATTACGCTGTTCGAGGAATATAGAGCAGTTTTAATTAACACAGTTTATTCTCATGACATAACAACCAGTTAATTCACCAATCCGACTGAAAGGACGGCCTTTCATTAAGAATGGCAGAAAAAGTAATGTACGTACCCGACATTAGCTGTAGTTAGTCCAACGCCCGTAACACACGCTCGTGTGAAACATTGTATAAATGCGGGTTGTTACAATAATAAACACATGCTTTCTGGCCCCGCAGACGAGTTCGCCTACCGAAGCATTAACCTGTTAACGTGCAGTAAAAACTCTACCATGACCTATCAAAACATACCTGTGCCAGGGGGTCACAGCTTTCTCTTTAATAGCGACCGATCTGGGGGCGGATCTATATCCAGCCGTGTGGATCTTCTGGCTTACTTTGAATGTCTATCGATTCACTGCTCAAAAAAGGTTCACAATAGGTTACTGACGGAAAACAACGGATTAAAACCCTTCTGTACGCATTAATATATTATGAATGGGGATGTTGTAAATTTAAACGGGTATTGTGCAATTGCCAAACAATAACAAAATACTTACGTAAGATATATTTAAAAATGACATCCTTTAATTAACGTCTTTCAATATATAACATTCAACCTGTCATAAATATCTACAGATGTTACTAAATTATAAAATAAATTATATTGTATAAGTACTAAGATATTGCAGGCTTTTTGTGTTTGTAATGAAAATAAAAAAAAACATAGTATAATTAGAATAAAACTAAGAGGGTATAAGCCTTTGTTCAATACAGTTGAAGCAAATCGTTTTTGTAGTCCTGTTTTTTTGCAGATCGAATAGGATTCTCTTGAGAATAAATCGATGAATAAATGAAATTATTGACTTCCGTGGTAGAATGCAGCAGAACCATGTATTCAGTAGTATTCAGATAAATAAAGCAAGCACTTTGTGTCGCTGTATTTTCAAAAGTTAAAATTTGACTATTTCAAACAATTTAAGAATCTAAATTGGTACATGACAGTTGTTTATAAACTCTGCCAAAATGTTTTCTGATCTGTTAGTTTTACAATCTATATATACACATGTTATTTTAGCAATATTTTGTCACATCTGTCCAGCTTTTTAGATCAAGTACACGTACATCAAACACACCGGATCGTCATGCTGCAATTTTCTCACAAATAAAATTAATAGAGGAATGATACAAAAGGCATGCAAACTATATCGTTTTGATCTCGTAAAAAGAGGGTACACGTGTGTGTATATTTTAAGATGAAGACGGGAGGGCTGTTTTTACTCTGGCCCAGTTTCAAAGAATCTCATTTTAATTAATCAAACAAAAATTATATTTGAAATAAAAAGCCCAAAAAATCAATAGTTGAATTCGATACCGAAACTAGTCAGTGAAAATTAACAAGAATGAAAATAAATTACCCATGAGAATTAGAAAATAGAAATACATTCGATTGTTGGGGATTTATAGATGGCAGTCTTTGCCCAGTCACCTGTCCATCCCCCTTTCCCCAACCCGTTTTCAATATTCATAACGGTGCCGTTTCGTAAACGAGTCTATATATACAGTTCCTACAGATTCAACTTTCACTGTGGCCATTTCATATATAACATAACGGCTATGTCGAATATCACTACATTCTTTTCTAATAGATTAAACAGACATGAAGAAATCTAGAATATCAGTTTAAAAAAAACAGCAAGTGAATACAACATGTACACGTACTTACGTACTTGAGTACTTTCCTTCAAACACGTTTAGCACGTGCCTCATATTATGACGTAGACTACACATATGTATGAAGTGTCGTTATACTTCTGTGGTTAAGTGGTAAATGCATGTACGTGTACATTTTTTGCAATCAGTGAGTTTTTGAATGAAATTAAAGCAGAACCTATATTACAATTTCGAGAGCCAATCCCTGCTATATGTAGTTACTAGTAAACAACGAGGAAAAAATGAGTATTTCGAGAGTTTATGACCAATGCAACAAGAACACTCTCTGAGCATAACGTTTAAATGCGATGCTTTCTATATATTATAAAAAATGAACATAAAACGATAAGCAGAACGATTAGTTTTAGCAGGAGGAAATGGTAACTTAAAACCATAAACGAGAACTAAAGAAATAGAAGTAGGAGAAGAGAGAGATGGAGAGGGAAAGACAGATAAAGAGAGAACTACTTTGCGGAAACTCCTTTAAAGACTGGTATGTTGACTTAATGAGGGAATGAGAGCCAACGCCAAAAAAATATGAATAGGACTACAAAATCATTTCAGATCGTTACATTTCAACGGTGACGAACGATTGTTGTAATGTGTCCAGAAATATGAAAAGATAACCAAATCAAACACAGGATTCATAGCTGAAATACTAGGTCACAAATTTTTGGTTGTAAAATGTTTATAAACAATATCAACGTATTTATAATTGTAAATTATTTGTCGATTTTGCTACGTGGAACGACAGAAAAAAGATAACACGTGACTTAAGTATTTTAACCTATAAGTACTTGTACCTTATCTTAAACTATAGTTAGTATTTTGGAGAGACTTTGTCAAAGACAATGGACGTACTGAAGTTGGCGTTACTTATTAGTGCATATGGCTTAATTATCCTTATTCCAATGTTCAAAGGGGCAGCATTTATCAATATAGGTACGATGTCACAATAAATGATTTTGTAGTCTTTGAAATATTGAGAAAAAATGCATACGTCAGACCACGTGCACGGTAACCATTTTGTGTCAGTTTACAAAGTAAATGGTTTCAAACACAAGAGTTGTTTTGAGCCTTCTTTGATATCCTGTATAGGTAAGTATAAAAGAAGTTGTGAAGAAATGTTGCTTACATATCACTTTTTTTATCCCAATGTTAGGGGAATGCCCAGATGGACACAAGGAAGGAGACACCTGGGCCTGGGGTGGCTCCTGTGGAGAGTGTTCCTGTCATGTCGATAGCTGGGGATGTGTGTCGTAAGAACCAATTAACATTCCAAATATATGCAGACAATATATTGTATAATAATAAAATCATAAAAGTAAAAAGGTGACCTATCTTTTGATTAACTTCTATCTTCACATGCTTAAATTTTTGCAAACGGTAATTGCTGTCAATAAAAAAATATAGGTATTTGGTGTTCTGTGTTAATGTTAGTTTGTCATGTTGGCTTTTCCCAATAATAAAGACTTCAACTTATACAAAAGACAGTGGTTGAATATTTAAAATAAAATTATAGTTAATTCCTTGATTTTGAATATATGTGCAAGCTGTCACTTTATGGTCTTCTTAACGTGTAACAACTTTTCAGGTGTGGGATACTATAGATAAGAAATTGTTTAAATGCTAATTTTTTTAGGTGTGGGGTACTGGCCCCCGCTGAGCACTGTTACCACGAATCGAACACGCACGCCCACTATCCGAACTGTTGCCCATCACTCGTTTGCGTTGGAGATCCACATTTCAACCACACCAAATACGACATACTAGGCAAATAGGAAACTAAAAATTCCTCTTTTTAATCATTGTTTGAGTGTGTTGTATGAGTGTCATTTGATCCTTTTTATACTTTTTTGCTGTGAAGCTGTTCAACACAAGCATCATCGTAAAGTAAAACATTACATACATAATAAAGATATTCGTGTATAACTGAAAGTTGTTTTGTATGTAATACTAGTAATAGCTTACCAGTAAGTGAGCTCAGTGGCGTTGTGCTTACTACGTTTTTGGTGAGGACGCGTCTGACCTTTGTCAATACCTGCCTATTTTAGAAAAGAAGACAAGCACCTGTTACACCGACAGCACACATCAACAGTAACGACAAGTTGCCTTTCAATAAAAGATCAAGTTCTCAAATCGATATGAAAATAAAACGGAATATACCTGTACAATCTATAGCAGGAAATCGAATTTCACAGTCCAGGCCTAGATTCCTTAACATGTAGATTTGATCAAATTCATTAGTTGTTTCTTATCTCTTGTTAAACTGCATAACAATTGAAAACGTAAGGAAATCAAAGAAGAATACGGATTACTATTTTGAAGTAGATTGCATTTTTTTATAGACTTATAGAAGAAAAATTATACGTCTAAAGATAACTTACGAATTCAGAGCGATTTTTGTCTCCAGTAGAAAGAGAGACAAGAAACACTTCAGAAGTTGGAAGATGCACAATGAAACTTGTTATATAAACCTATATCGTACATAATATGTATGCGAGAAAACTGCATCAATATTATGGACTAGCTATGGTTGTAAATACAAGTATCATAAATTAGACAAAGCAGGGGATTCTTAGGTAAATCATACCAAAAAAAGACCTAACATCTCACATTTTGTAAGTTTTGATAATTGCACGAGATTACGCCGTTAACTCGTCACATACTCCCTTGTGACATACATCACTATATCGTCTTGTAAACGACCATGTCTACTATACGCAGAGCTGATGTTCGATAGGAATTCGCAGTCATAATAGTGCATGCATTACAGAATTTCTCATAAAGCAGCATTTCTCATAAAGTTGTTCATTAATCAATGGTTTTCTCATACCAATGTCCAAAAGAGCATTTACTATATGCAAGAATTGAATTGAAGGTACTTATAATTGTTTTGTAATTTGGGAAATGCTTACAATGCATCATTTTTGTAATTCAACTTTAAATGTTGTGGTTTTACAAACTGTAGTCTATGTACATGTATATGTATAAAGGGATTTTGTCAAAGACAATGACTGTACTAAAGTTGGCGTTTCTGATTTGTGCATACGATTTTTTAATCCTAACACCAATGTCCAAAGGGGCATATGTATATCACTGAGGCAAGAATCATACGCATGATTAAAGCAATCTGAGCTGTATTTTTTAGAATTTTATTTTGCTGCAAAAACATGCTGGAATGCTAAGTCTGCATGTATCTTAAACTTTTACGATAAAAAAGAATTGAAAAAAATCATAAATTTTTGTCGGAAGAAAGGTTTATCTTCTAAGGAATATATATAGCAATTCAATTTTTGTATAGGACGACAATAATTCAATATTGCTTCTTTTAATGTTTTTTTATCGGCTTTTCCCACAAAAATAAGGCTAACAGAAATTAAAAAATCATGTTTATTTTTGTCATTTTAGTAGAAAATAACATTTTCGTTAAATAAAGAATTTCAGCATGAAAATTGCAGCTCATATTGCTTTAAACAACAATATTAAGATTGTCTGTGTGACCAGCATGGACAATCTTTAATACATGCAACTTTCTTCTCCAATTATTGTTTTGAGTTTAGTAAGTATTTGATACTTTGTTTTATCTTAAATAGTACATTCAGATGAGTGTAAGCGCAAAAATAATGCTTGCATATTGTATTCCGGTAAATTGTAATTACTCACACGAAGTATAATTTTAAAGTTCACAATTTGACAAGACAAGGGGTTGAACAAACAAACTGATAACGAGTCATATTCCATTCCAATACCAGCTGCAGATTCTTTCACCAAAGATTTAGTGTAATATTTTGGAACCGTATGATGTTTTGTCCTTTTGTATGTTAGAAGACTAGTTTCATGTTCATTACGTAGTACATTCAAAGCGAGACATGGCCACTTCATAAACTGCAGTGCTGTTTACCGTAAAAGTGTTTACGATTTTTTATTGAATTTACCAGATGATATTAAGCTAGAGATGAATCCAAAAACTAAATGGGAATTGATCAAACTTAAAGTTAAAAATTTAAGTATTAGTTATTGTACAGAAAAAAGCAAAAATATGAAACGGAAAATACAATTTATCGAGAGTGAATTAGAGCAAATAGAACATCAACATCATTTAAATATTAATATGATACGGAAAAAAGAATTAGAGAATGAATTAGACACATTATATGAAATTAAATCAAAAGGAGCACAAATAAGGTCAAGGGCCAAATGGATTGACGAGGGAGAAAAAAATTCATCCTACTTCTTAAGACTTGAAAATAAGCATCAATCAAAAAATGTTATAAGTAAAGTTAGCAATACAGGATCGACCTTTGTAAAGACTAACGATATTTTAAATGAACTATGTAAGTTCTATGAAAATCTTTATTCCTCAAAAGATATACCGCTAAATGAAATTGAATCATATCTTGCCCAAATTAATACATCCGCTGTGTTGTCAGAAAATGATAAAAAATACTGTGAAAATTTCCCAACATTACAAGAATGCGTAGAAGCTGTAAATGGAATGAAAAATAAGTCACCTGGAATAGACGGTTTACCTGTTGAATTTTATAAGATGTTTTGGAAAAATATCCGGAATTTTCTATATGAAGCTATATCCCAAATTTATATCGAAGAAGAATTAACTTCTACACAAAAATGTTCAGTTCTTTCACTTATACATAAAAAAGGGGAAATAGATAAGTTAGAAAATTACAGACCAATAAGTCTCACTAATTGTGACTATAAAATAATTGCTTTTATATTTGCCAGAAGATTACAAAAATTAATCGATAGGTTAATAAGTAAAAATCAATCGGGTTATATAAAAGGAAGATATATTGGCAATAATGCTAGGCTTATTCTGGATATTTTCGAGTATTGCGAAAATACAAATAAAGAAGGAATTTTCCTATTTGCTGACTTCCAAAAAGCGTTCGATTCAGTTGAATGGAACTTTTTAATAAAATCGCTAGAAAAATTCAATTTTGGGAATAACTTTATTAAATGGATAAAAATTTTGTATACCAATCCAAATTTCTATATCAAAAATAATGGTTGGATTTCTAAAAAATGTAAAATGCACAGAGGAATACGACAAGGATGTCCCGTATCAGCAATACTATTTTATTTGTAATGGAAATTCTAAATGAAAAAATTAATAGCTCAAATTCAATTCGAGGCTTTAGGTTAGAAAATATGGAAAAAGAAATAAAATGTATTCAACATGCCGATGATAGCACCTTTCCTTTAAGAGACATAACCTCTCTAAAAAAGCAATCCAAATCATAGAAAATTTTGGAAATGTTTCAGGAACAAAATTAAATCTATCAAAAACTGAATGTATAGTATTGGGAGAACTTAGAAACATTCTTAAGGAGGATACAACCATAAAAAACATCAAAATAAACATAAATACAGTAAAATGTCTAGGTATTTACATAGGACATAATAAAATAGAGTGTAATGAAAAAAACTGGCTATGTAAGCTGAGAGAGTTCGAAAAAATATTGGACTCATGGCGAACAAGAAAGCTAACTCTCTTCGGAAAATGTCAGATAATTAATTCTTTAATTATTTCTAAGCTTCTTTATGTCGCAACAATACTTGAAAACCCTGATCAAACTATATTTAAACAAGTAAACAAAATTATTTTCTCGTTTCTATGGGGGAAAAGAGAAAGAATAAAGCGTAAAACTCTAATAAGACATATATCAGATGGAGGGATTGGTATCACCGATTTTGAAACTAAGGTCAAAGCTTTAAAAGCATCATGGGTTTCAAAACTTATTCATTCTAACAATGATTTAAATCAACTCTTGAACGCTTGTATAGAAAGATATAATTTAGATATTTCTTATCTATTAAACACTAATATTACAAACGCACAAGACCTAAATATCAAATACCTCCCACATTTTTATAAGGAAGTAATATGCGCTTTTAATGAATGTAAAAACACTGATCGAGAGAATATCCAGTTTCAGAATATATGGTTCAATAGAAATATAACGTATAAAGGAAAAACAGTCTTTTTTCCAAATTGGATTAAAAGCGGTTTTAAGTACGTGAATGATTTATTCAATTAAAATGGATTCAAACCAATAAACGAAATCAAAGAGAGTCAGTCTGATATCTACAAACAATTACCTATGTGAATATATAACTCTAAAAAGTGCCCTTAAGAAATATGCTAAAATTAACTTACAGAATATAACACATAATAGAAGTACAAAGTTGTTTTTCAATTTTCATGGATATTTCGAACATGTCGAAGGAAAAAAATCCAATTTTTTTTACCACATCTTATTACAAAAAAACTCAAAAGAGCCTAGAATGGAAAATTTTTGATCCAAACTTTTTTGTATTGATGACCGTCAAATGTGGTAATATCTACCAAGAGAAAGTGAAAAGATTTTTGATAAAAATGTATCAGAATTTAATTATAAATTAATACACAATATTTTATCTTGTAATAAATGTGTAAGTAAATGGAAAGAAAATTTTGACAAAAACTGTCTGAACTGTAATGTAGAAGAAGACATTAAACATCTAATTTTTGATTGTTGTATATCTAACCCCATTTGGAAGAAAGTATCTGATATCTTAAATATAAATGTTACATGGAAAGTTATTGTTATTGGTTTTCCAGCATATTGCAACAAAAACACGTTTATCTTTAATAATGTTGTATCTTTTGTAGCTTATAAAATGTACAAATATAAAATGAAATGTAGAGTTTTGAACGACATTGTAACATATAATGGTTTATTATGTTTTTTGAAAAGTGCACTGACACAGTTTTATATGACAGTTAAATCAGCAAAAAGCATTATGTTTAATTTTGATATTCTTAATAGATTGAATGAAAAATTGTAATTATATTTCAAATCATGTTTGTCTAAAGGTGACCTGGCCTTTAGATTATTAAACTGGTAGGGGGAGTCTCTGGACACTTATACTGATTTCCCCTACACATATCTACCAGAAAAATACTTTGCTGTTACATGTATTAGCTATATCTATGTACAAATCGAAATATTATGCTTATAGTTGAAAATTTACTTGTAAATGAATGCCATTGTGAAAAATATAACTCTAAAGGTGACCAGACCTTTAGATTATAAAACTGGTAGGGGGATTTTCTGGACACTAATACTGTTATCCCCCCTACGCATCTAACAGAGAAATATACTGTTACATAAACCTGCTAATTACTTATGTACAAATCTAAATATATGTTTGATATCTATATATTTTTCATGTAACAACCTGGTTATTTTTTTCCTTCTATCTTTGCTGTATTAATGGCATACTTAGCATGAAACATTTCATGTGCGGAAATTTACTTGTAAATGAATATTTTCCTCCTTTTTTTCGTGCAAAATTGTAATACAAAAAAATTTCAAAATGTATGTTGTACTAAGCCTCTGCGCAGCCCCACTACCTTCTGTTTTGTTACATATATATGATTGAATAAATGTGTGGGAAAAAAAAAGTGTTTTATATACTAAGACTTTTTATGTGAAATTCTAGTTATTAACTTTTTATTTTCATGTTTTGGAGCATTTACAACCTTTGGTTGTTCAACTTAAATGTTTTGGTAAGGTAGGTCAGCAATAAATATACATCAATCAAAGATAAATATCAACATTTCAGATATATATTTGAAGAATATAAAAGATATTAACGATACAGTTAAGAAAAACAAACATCTGCATATGATATAATTATCTTTAATACGTCTTGTGTTGAATCAAAATATCTTGGCAGTTGCATCACAACTGCAATGTGTGTAACACCTAAAAAGTCACACGACTGATACAAACCTTTATACATGAACCTTATCTAACGCTAGCTAGTACTTTGCAGAGACATCGTCAAATACGATGACTGTGTTAAAAATGTCTTTACTGATTGGTGCATACGGCTTCTTAATCCTAATACCAATGTCCAAAGGGGCATATATATCTTATAGAGGTAGGAAGAATCACAACAAATGGTATTTTAACATATTATTAATTTGCAGTTTATTGAGTAAAGTTAACACGTCTGAAATGGTGTACGACATACATTTTTTTTTTTTTTTTTTTTTTTTTTTTTTTTATTGTAAACAAAGGTTAAATATATAAATCATTTTATGAAACATTTACTCTCTCACTTCTCACATACTCACATTTCATCCCATATTGTATTATAAAATAAAGAGTAGGGTAGTTGCTTGTGATAGTTATGCCTATGCAGTAAAACTGCAATCCTTGTGAAAAAAACCAGACAAACAAACCAAAGAAAGAAAAAAAAACAGAATACCAAAAAACAAAAAACTTAAAAATATTAAATTGATGCATTATTGTACACATGTTAATTCTAAACTGCCAGATGATTAATAAAATCAATCCAAGGAGACCATGCTTTTTCAAATTCATCAATTTCTGATTTCTGAATATAAATATACTTTTCAGTCTTGTATCTTTGATTTAAATAGTGTAAAAGCCCTAAAAAATGTGGCTTCTTACTTTGTTTTAAACATAAAAATATATATTGTTTTGTATATAGGATTATAAAGTTCAGAATTCTGTTCTCCCAAACAAGGGGATAAACACCAAATATTACATTACAAACATCAAAATTAACATTTTTGTTGCATTTCTCATATATAAGTATACTAAGTGCATTCCATAGAGGCTGGATTTTCTTGCAAGTTGCAAAAACATGTTTTATAGTTTCAGGCATATCATTACAGAAAGTACAGCAGTCAGAGGTAGTAATTCTGATTTTCTTAAGATAATATTTAACAGGAAGAATTCTATGGAGAATTCTATATTGTAACCAATTAATAGTTGAATCATTGGTAGTTCTAAAACATATTTTAAAAACATCATGTACACAGAGATCATTTGGCAAAATATCACATAGCTCAGCATTCCATTTGTTGATAGCTGTAGGTACACAATCATTTAAGGTTAAACATATGTATATATGCTTTGTTACTTTTTCTTTCAAAAAAATAGACTCATAATAAAATGGCATAAATGTAGTGCAGTCTCTCTTCAAAGTAGACTTATCAATAGACAAATATATATACGACATACATTTTTATGTTAAAAGTAAAAGTTATCATTATATAAGTGCAGTAATGAGCATTCCTCATATTTCTTAATGATGAAGACAAACTGAGTAGAGAATTTGTGAATGGAACACTAACTTGCTTATATACATCAATACTGAATATCATTTTAGGCGAGTGTCCAGATGGACACAAGGAAGGAGACACCTGGGCCTGGGGCGATTCTTGTGGAGAGTGTTCCTGTCATGTTGGTTACTGGTCATGTGAATCGTAAGAACCTTTATAACATTTCTATCATATAGGTACAATACATTATATAGTAATTAAATCAAAACTGAGTATGGTGGTCTGCTTTTTCATATCTACTATTATAACATGCATAATTTATTGCAAACGAAAATTCTTAGTATTTAAACTGTTATAAAAATATAAATATTTAGTTATTGTGTTATTGTTAATATGTCCTGTGGGTTTCACCCAAAGATAAACACTTCAACTTATAGATAAGAAATTGGTTGAATATTAACTTTTTAGGTGTGGGGTATTAGCCCCCGCTGAACACTGCTACCACGAATCGAACACGCATGCCCACTATCCGAACTGTTGCCCATCACTTGTTTGTGTTGGAGATCCACATTTCAACCAAACCAAATACGACATACTCGGGAAATAAAGGGGCGAACGAACTTTTAAAAAAAGTTATTGTTTACCTTTGTACATTGAATAATACAATTTGAACCTTTTTGTACTTTTATGCTGTGATTTTTTTTTTTCAAAATAAGTATCGACGTAAAATAAATCATTTTTGGCATAAGATATTTGTTCATCTTCAAATCTTTCTTGAAGTGTAACAATAACTTGCCAGTTAATATACCTAGAGGCCTGACGCTTAGTGATTCTGCCAAAAAGACAAGTCCAAACTTTTGTCTCAATCTGCCTTTTTCACTAAATACAAGGAGAATCTGTTACAACGACGACCACACATCAGCAATAAATTTAAGTGACTTTGCAACCGAAGATCAAATACTCAAATTGATATAATGAGACAGAATGTACATGTGGAATTTATATTCGCAAATTGAACAAACATTCTGAGAGTATTGCATAAGCAATACACGTCCCCTACCGGTTTGTGGAAATTGTGAAAACAATGCACTGTTATGCAGAATATCGAACCCGAACATTAATAAAATAGAATATAAAAAAATTATTTTCTCGAAAATATGTCAACCAGACGCTACAAAAGTGTAAACTTGATCTGTAGTTTGACATTTTGAAGCTGTTTAGCAAATTTCATATCATTCCTCAAACGCATAAAGAAAAAAAATGTGGAAAACTGAAGTGGGACAGACAGACGGACGGACAGACAGACAGACAGACGGACTGACGGACGCAGAGGTAAGCAATAGTCCCCTCCGGTGAAAACCTGTCAGAAAAACAAAAAAACTAATAATTGGAAGTTTTTTATACGGAAGTGGATATACTTTTCAATAGACTATTATAGAAGAAAAATATGTGAAACCTTAAAATGTAAAGTCTCTTTAACAATAACTGATGAAATTTTCGCGATCTCTTTTAAATCGCAAATAATTTAATACGCAGAAATTATATCCAGTATCCTACGGAAGCATATTTGTGCCACTTTGTATTTTTTTTCCTTTAAAATTCCAACTTTAAAGTTGGAAAAATCAACTTTAAAGTTGGAAATTCCAAGATTAAAGTTGGAAATTCCAACTTTAAAGTTGATTTTTCCAACTTTAAAGTTGGAATTTCCAACTTTAATCTTGGAATTTCCAACTTTTATCTTGGAATTTCCAACTTTAAAGTTGGAATTTCCAACTTTAAAGTTGATTTTTCCAACTTTTAAGCCCCCCTCCCCCAGTCCCCCGATTCCGACGCCTATGTTTAAAGCATCTCAATTTGAAAATCTGAAATGAAAACGAAGAAATTAATTACCAGAATACGGATGACAATTTTTGGGTAATTTACATATTTTTGTTCACTTACTGTAATAGAAGAAAAAAATATATGAAATATTGAAATGTGAGTCTCTCTAACGATAACTGATGAATTCAGAGCGATTTGTCTCCAGTACGAAGGGAGACAAGAGGCACAATAATAATAGGATGATGCACGATGAACCTTGCTATATTAATCTTAGGATTGGACATAATATGTATGCGATAAAACTGCATCAAAGCTATATGGTTGTCAAGACAAGTTCATAAAATAGGCAAACTAGAGCATTAATAAGTAAAGCATACTCAAAAAGACCTAATATGGCACTTTTTGTAAGTTTTTGATAATTACACGAGATTGCATCGTTAACACCCCACAGGCTCACTTATGACATCACTATAATGTCTTGAAACCGATCGTATGTACGCAGAGCTGGTGTTCGACAAGAATTCTCATTTACGACAGTGCATGCATTAAAATAATTGTTTCCCATAAATTTGTGCATTGATCGATGTTTTTCTAGATCTCATATAAATGTCCGAAGGAGCATTTGTCCGAAGGAGCATTCATTCCCTGAGGTTGCAAGTATAAGTTGTAAGTGAATTAAATCAATAATAATTGATATTTTTGAATGAAATTTCGATGTAAAACTAATTAAGTAACCTTCAATCGGCCTATATACGGTAGTTGGACGGTGAACAGAATGAAACAAACATGTACATGGTGTTGTTTCTTTTTGTATACCAAGGAATGTTAGAGTAGGAGATTCGTGATGGGTTTGGCCACTGTGGAGGGTAAAGTTGGCATGCCCAGGAATGGTACTGTAGGTGTGATGTAAGCTTTATTTGTTAGTTAATATTCTATTTCTTTAGTTTGCATGTATGATAACACATATGCAAGAATTAGACTTAAAGGTACGGGTTTTTTTTTTGAATATGGGAAATGCTCAAAACTCATGGTTTCTGTACTTCAGTTTTTGAATGTCTGTATTAAACAAAATGTATGTAATTAAATGTAAAATGAGCAAACATTATAAGGTAATAGGATCTTTTTCTTATAAAAGTAAAATGTCAAAAAGCCTTATTTGTTTTGTTCAGATATCATGACGATTATCCCTTTCTGCTTGTGAAGCTGTTTATTTGAGTTTATACAACCTAAAAGTTGAAGGTTAGAAAGGCAAATCAACAATGAAGCACGCAACAAAAACAACACAAATTGAAAAATAACAAAAATAAACCATAAAATATTAATTTAAAGATATATTTTAAAAAAAAATTTCCAAACATTTTTCATAATAATTATGATTTTCGGTTTTATGGTGAATAAAAACACTGCATTGCAGCCTTTTAAATATTTCAAAGTGAAACACAAAAATTGTCACGTGACTAATACAAACCTATATGTACATATATCTTATCTTATGCAAGTTAGTGCAGAGACTCTGTCAAAGACAATGACTGTACTAAAACTGGCGTTACTGATTGGTGCATACGGCTCTTTAATCCTAATACCTATTTCTAAAGGGGCATTCATATTTCATAGAGGTAGGAATTATCACAACAAATAGAACCATTTTAACAAGAGCTTGGACTTTGGGTAGTTGTGTCAAACAGCAATGTGACGTAGGCCTGTCTATTTCATTGCTGGCCACCCAGTCATGGCTCTTTGAAATCAACAAGATTTGTCTGGCTTTTGAGCTAAGACTTCGCAATCGGTGTATATTTCGCTTGAAACCGCGTCATTTTTAACTTGTTTTGACGCAAGAAATAGATAGCTTAGACCGACTGAAAGTCCAAGGCCTTGTTAAAATGGTTCTAACATACTAGTATGTTGAAATTTGTAAAACGTCTGAAAACATACATACATTTATTTGTCAAACGTCAATATTATCTTTATATTAGTGCATTAACGAACCTTCTTAATATTAGAGTCAAATTGAGTGAAAAATGTATGAATGGAACACCTAGTTTGATTAGATTCAGCGAGTATGAATATCTTTTTTAGGCGAATGTCCAGATGGACACAAGGAAGGCGATACTTGGCCCCCCATGGGTGGTTACTGTGAAGGATGTTCCTGCTTTGCCAATGGCTGGGTTGTGGATCGTAAGAACACCCCTGATATATCCAGATAAAGTATTTTAATGAAATCATAACTAAGGAAACTGACCTACTTGCTATTCTCTGTCCCAAGATATCTTAGATTCACAATCTGCTTAATTACTCGATATTTATAAATATCAGTACCTTAGGGTTCAAACGATGTTAGTTCAAAAGTATGACAAACTTTGAAGATGTCTCTTTTGAAACCCACCTCTAGTCTATCAAGTTTCAATATATGGCTAAAGATATTATGTCTACGGGTATTTTGCAATACAACAGACGTTGAAAGTACCCAGATGATACTGGTGAAATATGGGCAAGGAATTCCCAGTGGCTTCCGAATGTAGAATTGAAAAATGATATGTCAATGAAGACATCTTCGATATTTACCCTTTCATTAATTTCAATTGTACTTCTTTCACAGGCGTCCAAATGTGACAGTACAATAACTTGGGACAGACTATGATAACTTTTATCAGTAAATGCTTAGTTTATTGCAATCTGAAAGGTTTAGGTAGAATTCTCACGAAAATCCAGTTATTCAATCTGTTATGATTTTATGAATTAAGATTTCAAAAAATTAACATTTCAAATGATATTTGCGAGAGAATGGTTTAAAACAATTGATTACCTAATTTTAACAATGATTAAAATTACATCTACATGGTTTTGTAAATGTTTGTAATTTTTTAGGTGTTCACCATATGTCATAATGGAGAACTGTTACCACGAAACTAACACAACTGCACCATATCCCGATTGTTGTCCATCACTTGTCTGTAAAGATGATCCACATTTCAACCCATCCAAAATCGAACTTGTCGGCAGATAAGTAAAGATATACACCAGTGCAAATAGACTCTTTTTTAAAAAACACTAGTAAGCTCCATGAGTGTGTTTTAACACAAGTATCGACGTGAAATAAAACATTATTGCTTTCACAATAAAAGATATTCTTGTCAAACTTCAAATGTTCTTATAATGTGAAAAATATTCTGACTGTTTACATTATCTATAAACTTAAAAAGATTTTCTTTATAATAAAGAATTCAATTTAAAGAAGCTATGTAAAAATCAAAGGGGATTTAATTAAGCGATATAAGATCAGAGAAATTTACTCAATATATTTTCTTTCCTGCAGCACAAATATTTTTTGCCAACGTTGTTTTCTGACTGAAAATATTTTTAATAGTCTGATGATGATGATTAATTGCAACCATGATGTGTATAAAATGACAAACATGATATTCTTCTCTTTATTTGCAATCTGACTAAAATTAAATAATTTAAATGAATTGTGTTCAGAAATTTTCTATTCATTATTAAATTGTAATGTGTAATGTAACTCGTTACTTTAACAAAGTAATTGTAATTAAATTACATAATTTTGTAAATATAAGAAACAATATCATTACATGTATATCCTTTGACATTTTTTACTGTATACAATTAATAACTCCACGTAGCAACTGAATGAAAGCAAAAATGAACATAAGAATATTGCTATCAGCTCTATGCAATAACAGATAGTTGAATACATTGGTTATTATTATACTTTCATGTTAAATACTGAAATCTGATTGGTTTAGACGCTGTTTATAATCCGTTCTAATACCCTCAGCGTTAGCAACACACTTGTCAACGGGTAACATAACAAATTGTTACATGCGCATAAATTATGCGCATACGGTTCGCCGCAGAATTCAGGTCATTTTTATATAAAAGCAATAAATTTTTCTCTAATATTATGACATTCAGTATAATAAAATAAATAGTGCCTGTTTGGGAGGATAACAGTTAAAATTGACACCCCTCGAAAACCATTGTCAACCTCCGCTTCGCATCGGTTGACAATGGTATTCTCGGGGTGTCAATTTCAACTGTTACCCTCCCAAACAGGCACTATTTATATAATAGTACAGTCATGCAACATGTAACATATCTATTCAACTATAAGAATTAATACTATGGAATAATTGTTAGAGTATTATGAGCTGGTCAAATACGGTCAGCGGTAATCAAATCCAAATAAACGCGGAGGGCATTATGATAGATTAGATTCCCCCGACCGTATTAGATTACCTCGAGCTCATGAAATTCAAAGAATAGTACCTTAATACTTAATTTATATAATTTTCAGCAAAAGTACTTTTAAATAATTAGAATAGTCCTTGATAATATGTATTGGACTTAAACGTTTGAAAATCGATTCGTTGTGTTATAATAACAGACATAGACGCTGGAAAATATAAATGTGTATGTGTAACAAGATCTAGAATATTAAAGTTCTTATGATAAGAATTTAAAAAAAAAAGTCTAGGAAGTCAAAAATCAATTTATGAATCGTAATTCGTAAACTATGTGATTGGCAGTGCATACAATTTTTAATGGTCAAGCTATGGTTAAAAATTCCTTTAAAAAGATATAAATAATAACACAGAGTTGTATAGTATACATGTATATTGGATATATGTATGTAAATGTCAAAGATATTGCATGTAAAGTTTGAAGAAAATTGAACCATAACATTGAACGTCATATCTTGAAAATGATATTGTAATTTTAAGATCAACGTGAAAAAAATCCTAAAGATCACTGCATTTCCTTGTAACTGACCTAATCTACGCAGATCTGGTTTTCTGGCCTGCTATTTGATGAATATTCTTGGAGTTTGTTCCGTTAGGTATGAAGAGAGAGAGAGATATACTTGGTCTGATTACGCTAACCAGTGTTGAGGTTAAAGCTGGCATAAGCTGGAACTGTACGACATTGGCTTTATTAATTAGTGTATAATCCAACTATACGTATAACATGCCGTAGGTACGCATATCATCGGGATTTTCATTAATGAAGAAAATATCAATTAATATGCAGTTTTGGATTATTTTATAGGTTGCTACACGGGAAGACTCACTTGCTCTTCAAACATTGATGTTTTACCCGCTGAAATACGATCTGAATAAATATAAAGAGCTGTGTAAACTTACGAACCTGCAGAGGTCGTCGCCATCTTATGATATGCGTACCAAATGGTACGCATATCGGCTTAACACAAGTGCTTATAGTACTTTGCAGAACTCGGTCAAAGACAATGAATGTACTAAAATGGGCGTTACTGATTGGTGCATACGGCTCTTTAATCCTAAATACCAATTTCTAAAGGGACATACATATCTTATAGCAGTAGGAACTATCACAACAAATGACATACTTTCCAGAAATTTGTTAAATATTAAGTAAAATTAAAAGGTTTGAAATGTGTACGACATACATTTATGTGTTAAAAATAAATGCTATCATTATATAAGGGCAGTAATTTGCCTTCTTATAACTTCTTAATGTTGGACAAAAACTGAGACAAGAACTTGCAAATGGAATACTAACCTTGTAACATCTCTGTAACGGCATGTACGAGGGTTGTCCCCAAATAGCGTAGACAATTGGCGTTATTCAGATAATCGAAGACACAGGAAGATGAAAATTGTGCCACAAAGAGTTCAAGTAATATGCTTTTAAATTATGTTTTGAAATCAAATTTTGTTTGAAATTTAATAAGTGAAATGAAAGCATGCTAGATCATAAATTCAACATGCGGTGTCATGTCAAACACGAAAACTTAAAAACAACATAATGAAATGAAAATTATATTGCGAGTCAAAATACTTCTCAAATGAAGAATTTGAAGTAAAAAATACATTCAACCTTGTTGATGATTTTGTTATTTACCCAGAAAATGTTTTGGCTCACTTGATCTTATCGATCTTATCTTATCTTATCCCCGGGGCCATAAAACTTAAACAGCTCACTTTTGATCTCAGTCTCACTTTTCCACTATATGTTCCTTTTGTAAAAGTGAGACTGAGATCAAAAGTGAGCTCATCTAACTTTTATGGCCCCAGGGCCAGGTGTTCTTCAGGAAATCTGTTCATGCATCAATGTTTCCCTGTAACCAACGTCAGAGGAGCATTTATTGAGAGCACAGGCGAACAATTGTGGATCAACTCGGACAATTATTATACACCGGTACATGTTTGAGAGGAATGTCATTCTAATATAAAGTATAATTCCGCCAACCTCTGTTGGATAATGTACAAAATGAAAAATGCTTTGAAACTTGAGTACATGGTTTCATATCTTATGGTATTCCAAAGGAATGCCATATCCACGTTTATGAGAATTGGACTAATTGGAGAAATTTTAGAATTTCAGAGTGTTCTGATGGGTTTAAAGAAGAAGACACTTGGTCAAAAGAGGTTAACCGCTGTTGAGGTTGAAGCTATCGTGTTCATGGCTGGAGCTTTTTGGCGCAGGCTTTATGTGTAAGATAAATAGTCTAGGTCTTATGTGTGTATTTTTATAGGAAACTTGAACATCGACTAAACTGGTATGTAAAAGGTACTAAAAATACTTTAAAAAAATATCAAACTTAAAAAGGACTATTTAAATATTGTTATGCTCTGACCACCCGAAGAATTCAAAAATCTCTTATTTTTATGTAAGGCGAGGATAGTTGTTTAAAGTTAATGCATAATTTAATACGCATTCAGAATTAAATGAATTATGAAATAAGATGATATGCCCATCATATATATTTATTAGCCTATGCATTATCAACAAAATAAGGATATGTTTGTGTGAGTAACACATCAGACAATACATTCAATGAGATTCATATCTCGTCCACATGACCAGCATGGGGAATCTCTAATGCATGTAATTCTGAGAAAACCTTTATTATCTTATCATGCTCTCAGTTAAGCCATTACTTGACTCTAGTGTTATGTCACATTGTACGTTTTGAATGTGTCGAATAGGTATAAATGAAATGAATATTGTCATATTGTAAATTTTAATACTACTTCCACCCAGTAATTTCCAAATTCACAATCCGACAAAGCAATGGATTAAAAAACAATTTTTAAGCAAATAAAATTCCAGCTTTACTCTTAACTAGCTGAAGATTGCAATATTTAACCTATCCATCAACAAATGGCTGAAAAGTGGACACCATGCACTGACCAACTTTTAGTTTTTGAGATTTTATGTTCTGTACTTGTGTGAAATTTGCATACAAACCATTTATTGATTTTTTATCTTCTGACAGCAGTTTTTGGTCAGTTTTTGGTGTCAACAAGGCAGTTCAAAAATGTCCACATTTTTGGTCCACATACCGGTATATGGCGGACATCTCCTTTACACAAAGAAAAATTTAGGACCAACATTCAAACGGTTTTGGGTTTTTTTTTCTTCAATTGTAATTCTGCCTATTTTAGGTGTTTTTCATTTGAGTGCAGTAATAAGCCCTACTTCAACTTCGGTAGATTGACGATGGTGAAAAGTTATGAAAGGAATATTAACTTTACTTGTCTAGATAGATATCTGGTTCTATGAAAACCCTTGCTTAAAATGTACCAGCTAAGTAGATCGCGGGGATGTTACTAGATTGATGAAATCATGATTAAGATGATTGGTCCTCTTATCAATAATAACCACAATTAAAACTTGATGCCTAAATTATTGCAAACGTAAATTCTTGGTGACAAGATCGTGATTCAAATTTAAGCTTTTGGTTTAGTATGTTAATGTTCAAGTGGGCTTTTCTCAAAGATAAAGACTTCAACTGGTGGATAAGACAGCAGATATTGAATATTCTAAGGAATATATTACATTCGTAACTCACTTCTAAAATTGGTGCAAATTATCACTAAATGGTACTGTAAACTGTCACAATGAATCAAACACGCACGCCCACTATCCGCAATGTTGCCCATCATCACATTCTCGAAAGGGAAATCCCCATTTCAGCTAAATAAAAAACAAAACTCCCCGAAACCAAACCATATACGAAATCCTCGGCAAATAAGTCCGAGAAAAGTTGCCTTTCAGTCAATATGTCATGTCATTTGAATCATTTGTACTTTTAAGCTGAATGGTAGTTTATTCAAGATGATTATTGATGTAAAATTAAACAGTTGGGTACAATAAAGGTATTTCTAAATTTGCATTCTAAAAATTATAAACATTGCGTGATAGTATGTTACCACACGCATATTAGTGAAGGCAACAACCATCTCTCAAATCGATAACAAAATAAAATTGAATATACATATATTTACATTATCCAGTGTCTTTGCCTGTGATATCACTACATATCGATTTTGTACAATAAAACCCATAACTTCAAATGACGTATAAATGAGGCGCCAGCGGGGTTTGCTTTTTATTTAATCGTACAATGGCATAACATTATATAAATATATGTAATACGGACTCATTCTTTGAATATTATGAGGTGATAATTTCGGTCGGGGCGTAATCAAATCTATCATAAAGCCCTTCGGGCTTTATTGGATTTGATCACGCCCCGACCGAAATTATCACCTTATAATACTCAAAGAATGATTCCTTAGTCCTTAAATAAACAAATCGAATTTCACGATTTTGATCTTTGTCTGTCTGAATCTGATAAAATATATGACTTTGTTCTTATTCCTTTTTTAAAGCATCACAGCCAGGAAATAACAACAAAACTTATAACCAAATACGAAAAACTGTCAAAGGAAGTTAGAATAATTTTAAAATGATTGTTATAGAAGAAAACACGTATAAAATACTAAAATGCGAATTCCCTCTTAATTGATGCATTTTGTCCAAGTTATTTCTTTGATATCTTTTACTACATACTGTAAAAGTACTAGTCGAAAGTAATTCAATTTGAAACATCTTTTTCCGGATTTAAATTTTGTCGTTTCGATTTTTAATCACAAGAGATAAGCTTCATTTCATAGTGCAGTCAAACTTCGTTATCTCGAACTAGATGGGTAGCTGAGTATTCGAGATATAGAGAGTAGAATACTTAAAATATAAGTAGTTGGGACTTACAAATCACTTCGACAGATCCATTGTATTCAAGATATCATTGTTCGATATATCGAAGTTCAACTGTATATACTTTCAAAACCAAGAATACTCTTTTAAAAAAAGGAGGTATGTAATTTTTTAACATCATATCCATTGTCTTATACGCATATCCAAGCTTCAGAATACACCTACCATTTTACTTTATAGCTATTATTGAGTTTATTTAGTTTATTTAAAAATACATGGTCTTTTTTTATCATGTTTAATAATAGAAATTGTTTTCCAGTTGCAAATAAATACGTCTATGTTCCAGATATCATTCAAAATGATGAATGTATGATTCCTTTTTTTACAATAGTAATACCATATTCTAATTGGATTTAATTCACTCCAACAATATTTCTTAAAATAACAAATTTTAGTATCTTCAAATTGCTGAAATCTAAGGCAGATAATGCACCTCTGACTGTCTATCACTGTAAATATTAATACTGTACAAAACAAAATATATGATTTATATAAGCTATAGTATAAGAATGCTACGTGTACATTTGCAGCGATACTCCATTCTTTGGTATGAGAATGTACATACTTTAGTATTAGTACATAAGATAAAATGATGTTAGAGCCATCTTAACAAGACCTTGGACTTTCAGTAGGCCGTTACTATCTATTTCTTGCGTCAAAAGAAGTTAAACATGACGCGGTTTTAAGCGAAATATACATCGATTTTGTATTCTAAGCTCAAAAACCAGACATATGTTGTTGAGTTCAAAGAGCCATGACTGAGCTGTTTGACACAACTACCCAAAGTCCAAGCTCCTGTTCCATTGTTATTGTCAGTTACTGACAGTTGTTTGACATATTATATACGTTTTGGGGGCATTAAGCAGTGTTAAGGTACAATTAAAAAAACCTTGCAACGTTATAGTTACATCACACATATTTCAACCTGCAAAAGACCACAGTATATGTCAATGTTATCTGTTTATGCCAATGACAAGTATGATTTAGATAAACTTTTACTCATTAACCTTGATTTTATTATTAACACTTAGTTTTTAAACAAATGTAACACTTCATACCTTGTTTAACTAATTAAATAAAGAATACATAGCTATTTATGCATCTTAAATTTGTTTCTTTTCAGTACCGGTACCATACCTAAAAATGATTGTGATGAAATTAAAAAAAAAAAGTTTCAATATCAAAACATGTTCTGGTATTTGGTATAGAATTTGACTGTGGTTCAACTATGGATTATCAGCAGTACTTACACCTAAGATCTTCCGTATAAAAACTTTACGATATATCATAAAAACAAAATTACGCGATACAATATCACTTCAAAGACAACCCTATGACATCTTCTGCAACGTCTTGCACCTGATCTTATCTTTGAACACAGAGCTGGCGATCTTCAGAAATTGTCACAGCAATGACAGGGCACGTATTACAAGAAGTGGTTCTCATCTGCACGTTCATCAGTTTCTTCTTCATACCAATGTCCGGAGGAGCATTCATTTCGAGTACAGGTAAAATGTTGCAAATTCATTTTGACAATCATTCAGTGAAGTAATTGAGTGGAGGTCGTGAAATAGACGGAATATAACTTTCCCCAATCAACGCAGTGGGTTGGTGTACAAAAATGTAATGTTTCTACATGTCAAGTGATTGTTTTATTTGTTATTATGTCATTTAACTTGTTAAGGTTTTTGAACGCAGATGAACGGCCAATTTTCTCAGGTTTTTGATGTAAATTTAATGCTGTTTATTGACTAGGATTATTATGCTAATATGTGCCATTGATGTTTATAATACTAGCGATGGCATATGAGATTATATCCTTTGTTTTGCAATGTTAATAGTTTTGAACGAGGAAAATTACCCTGTCAATGTGTGTGTGTGTGTTTGTAAGCACCTGAATACCACTACACTAGTATGAATACACACGTTTTATCCCACTACATTTTTTCTTCCCACTACATGCACCCGTGTAGTGGGAAGTAAAATCATTCGGAAACGTTATTTCTCATCGTACTTGATTCAAAAAATATAAAATCGGACTATGTTTGGGTTTCCGGTGTGTATGTGAATTTTTTAACACGCATCGTGGAGTCCATAAGAGTACTTTACACACTTTCCTCCATTGGATATAAATAGCGCATGCGCAATCGGAACTTCCTATTCGAAGATGGAAATAATTGTTTACAGTAAGTATCATTTTTTTTCTTCGATATCTAGATAAATCTGGTAAACGACTATAACAAGGTCAGGCATTGTCTTTCCTGTTAAGTTTTTCACTGATAAGAGAACACGAGATCTAATTTTGACATCATGCGATTGCCATATTCATAATCAAAGAAGGGATCGTAACTTATTTAGAATTAAAATGTGTCTATTTTATTTCAAGATTTATTTAATTATGGAACAGATTATTACTTATATTTTTAGGGATATATCAGTACCTTCTTAGTGGCCGAAATTCGGCCCCATTCCTAATCAAAAATAGGTGATATTACTCTCAATTTAGCGGTATTTTTTCCCAACTGGTTAACACTGAGCCTATATTTAATTCTTTTAAATAAATAATATGTATTACAAGCAAAATATGTGATCTTTTAACCTCAATTAGCAGAGCTTTTATCACAATACCTGTTTAAAAACATTCTGTAAACAATGCCAACTTTTAATCCTAATTTCCTCTATCTTTCTAAAAAATCGTAATGCTGTGTTCTGTGGAATCGTTATGCTGTTTCCACATACATGTACTTGATTGAAATTTGAGTAAAATAAAATGAAATAAGCATCATGAGTTATTTTGGATATAAATTTGATTTCAATTAGTGATATGTATTCTTTCATCAAAGGGCAGTACATATACATCAACGATTTTTTCTAGTTATTAGAATCAGATTTCTGGTAAAATACCTTTTCAATTGTACAATTTCATTAAAAATACGGATGAATTACGTTACATATATTAATACCAACAGATTAGGGAAAGTTCCTTTTAAAAAGTGATTTAGTAGGAAATACTGATTTTTATCATTAAAATGAAAAGTATGAGTTTTCTCATGGGGTTAAATTTCAAAATAAATGATATTTTACTTAAGCTAATGGTGATTATTTCTTTATATTAGTATGATCTAAGATAATTTTGGGTACAGATAATGATCCAAAAAGATTTAGAGAGTTCCCTAAGTGATTAAGTGTACAGATTGATTTTAGAACATTAAAATGAAAAGTACAGGTTTCCTCATTGGGGTCTAAGTTCAATAGGAAAGGATTTTTACTTAAACTATTGATGATTATTTCTTAACATTAGTGTAGTTTAGGATAAATTAGGGTACAAATATTGATTAAAACAGATTTAGATGGTTTCCTAAGTGAATAAGCATACTGAATTCATAACGTTTGAATTAAAATTATGGGTTTCTTCATGGGAGTCTAAGTTCAATAGAAAAGGATTTTTACTTCAACTAATGGAGATTATTTCTTAGTATTAGTGTAATTTAAGATAAATTAGGATACAAATATTGATTAAAAAAATTTAGGGGGGGGGGGTCCTAAATAAATACTATACTGATTTTAGAACGTTAAAATGAAAATTAAGGGTTTCCTTATGGAAGTCTAAGTTCAATAGGAAACGATTTTTACTTAAACTAATGAGGATTTATTCATAGTATTTGTGTAATTTAAGATAAATTAGGGTACAAATATTGATTGAAAAAGATTTAGGGGGTGTCCTAAGTGATCAAGTATACTGATTTTATAACGTTAAAATGAAAAATATGGGTTTCCTATTGGGAGTCTACATTTAACAGGAAAGGATTTAACTTACACTAATGGTGATTATTTCTTAGTATTAGTGTAATTTAGGATAAATTAGGGTACAAATATTGATTGAAAAAGATTTAAGGGGTTTCCTTAGTGATTTAGTATACTGATTTAAGAGTGTTAAAATGAAAAATATAAGTTTCCTCATTGGGGTTTAAGTTAAATAGGAAAGGATTTTTACTTAAACTAATGATGATTATTTCTTAACATTAGTGTAGTTTAGAATAAATAAGGGTACAAATATTGATTGAAAAAGATTTAGACGGTTTCCTAAGTGAATAAGTACCGGGTATACTGAATTCATAACGTTAAAATGAAAATTAATGGTTTCCTTATGGAAGTCTAAGTTTAATAGGAAAAGGTTTTTACTTAAACTAATGAGGATTAATTCATAGTATTAGTGAAATTTAAGATAAATTAGGATACAAATATTGATTGAAAAAGATTTAGGGGGTGTCCTAAGTGATCAAGTATACTGATTTTATAACGTTAAAATGAAAATTATGGGTTTCCTCATGGGATTCTAAATTTAACAGGAAAGGATTTAACTTACACTAATGGTGATTATTTCTTAGTAATGGTGTAATTTAGGATAAATTAGGGTACAAATATTGATTGAAAAAGATTTAAGGGGTTTCCTTAGTGATTTAGTATACTGATTCAAGAGCGTTAAAATAAAAAATATAAGTTTCCTCATTGGGGTATAAGTTCAATAGGAAAGGATTTTTACTTAAACTAATGATGATTATTTCTTAACATTAGTGTAGTTTAGAATAAATAAGGGTACAAATATTGATTGAAAAAGATTTAGACGGTTTCCTAAGTGAATAAGTATACTGAATTCATAACGTTAAAATGAAAATTAATGGTTTCCTTATGGAAGTCTAAGTTTAATAGGAAAAGGTTTCTACTTAAACTAATGAGGATTAATTCATAGTATTAGTGTAATTTAAGATAAATTAGGATACAAATATTGATTGAAAAAGATTTAGGGGGTGTCCTAAGTGATCAAGTATACTGATTTTATAACGTTAAAATGAAAATAATGGGTTTCCTCATGGGATTCTAAATTTAACAGGAAAGGATTTAACTTACACTAATGGTGATTATTTCTTAATATTAGTGTAATTTAGGATAAATTAGGGTACAAATATTGATTGAAAAAGATTTAAGGGGTTTCCTTAGTGATTTAGTATACTGATTTAAGAGCGTTAAAATGAAAAATATAAGTTTCCTCATTGGGGTCTAAGTTCAATAGGAAAGGATTTTTACTTAAACTAATGATGATTATTTCTTAACATTAGTGTAGTTTAGAATAAATAAGGGTACAAATATTGATTGAAAAAGATTTAGACGGTTTCCTAAGTGAATAAGTATACTGAATTCATAACGTTAAAATGAAAATTACCGGGTAATGGTTTCCTTATGGAAGTCTAAGTTTAATAGGAAAAGATTTTTATTTAAACTAATGATGATTAATTCATAGTATTAGTGTAATTTAAGATAAATTAGGGTACAAATATTGATTGAAAAAGATTTAGGGGGTGTCCTAAGTGATCAAGTATACTGATTTTATAATGTTAAAATGAAAATTATGGGTTTCCTCATGGGAGTCTTAATTTAACAGGAAAGGATTTAACTTACACTAATGGTGATTATTTCTTAGTAATGGTGTAATTTAGGATAAATTAGGGTACAAATATTGATTGAAAAAGATTTAAGGGGTTTCCTTAGTGATTTAGTATACTGATTTAAGAGTGTTAAAATGAAAAGTATGAGTTTCCTCATGGGGGTCTAAGTTCAATAGGAAAGGATTTTTATGTAACCTAATGGAGATTATTTCTTAACATTAGTGTAATTTAGGATAAATTAGGGTACAAATATTGATTGACAAAGATTTAGGGGGTGTCCTAAGTGAATAAGTATACTGAATTCATAACGTTTAAATTAAAGTTATGGGTTTCTTCATGGGAGTCTAAGTTCAATAGAAAAGGATTTTTACTCCAACTAATGGAGATTATTTCTTAGCATTAGTGTAATTGAAGATAAATTAGGATACAGATATTGATTAAAAAAATTTAGGGGGGGGGGGTTCCTAAATAAATACTATACTGATTTTAGAACATTAAAATGAAAATTAAGGGTTTCCTTATGGAAGTCTAAGTTCAATAGGAAAAGACTTTTACTTAAACTAATGAGGATTAATTCATAGTATTTGTGTAATTTAGGATAAATTAGGGTACAAATATTGATTGAAAAAGATTTAGGGGGTGTACTAAGTGATCAAGTATACTGATTTTATAACGTTAAAATAAAAAATATGGGTTTCCTATTGGGAGTCTACATTTAACAGGAAAGGATTTAACTTACACTAATGGTGATTATTTCTTAGTATTAGTGTAATTTAGGATAAATTAGGGTACAAATATTGATTGAAAAAGATTTAAGGGGTTTCCTTAGTGATTTAGTATACTGATTTAAGAGCGTTAAAATGAAAAGTATAAGTTTCCTCATTGGAGTCTAAGTCAAAAAGGAAAGGATTTTTACTTAAACTAATGATGATTATTTCTTAACATTAGTGTAGTTTAGGATAAATTAGGGTACAAATATTGATTGAAAAAGATTTAGACGGTTTCCTAAGTGAATAAGTATACTGAATTCATAACGTTAAAATGAAAATTAAGGGTTTCCTTATGGAAGTCTAAGTTTAATAGGAAAAGATTTTTACTTATTAATAAACTAATGAGGATTAATTCATAGTATTAGTGTAATTTAAGATAAATTAGGATACAAATATTGATTGAAAAAGATTTAGGGGGTGTCCTAAGTGATCAAGTATACTGATTTTATAACGTTAAAATGAAAATAATGGGTTTCCTCATGGGATTCTAAATTAAACAGGAAAGGATTTAACTTACACTAATGGTGATTATTTCTTAGTATTAGTGTAATTTAGGATAAATTAGGGTACAAATATTGATTGAAAAAGATTTAAGAGGTTTCCTAAGTGATTTAGTATACTGATTTAAGAGTGTTAAGATCAAAAGTATGAGTTTCCTCATGGGGGTCTAAGTTCAATAGGAAAGGATTTTTACTTAAACTAATAATGAATATTTCCTAGTTTTAATGTAGTTTAGGATAAATTAGGGTACAAATATTGATTGAAAAAGATTTAGGGGGTTTCCTAAGTGAATAAGTATACTGAATTCATATCGTTTAAATTAAAATTATGGGTTTCCTCATGGGAGTCCAAGTTTAATAGGAAAAGATTTTTACTTATACTAATGATGAATATTTCTTACCATTAGTGTAATTAAGGATAAATTAGGGTACAAATATTGACTGAAAAAAATTTAAGGGGTTTTCTAAGTGAAAACATACTGATTTTAGAATGTTTGAATAATAAGAATGGTTTTTCTAATGAGGTCTAAGTTCAATAGGAAAGAACTTTTACTTAAACTAATGCTGATTATTTCTAAGTGTTAATGTAGTTTAGGATAAATTAGGGTACAAATATTGATTGAAAAAGATTTTAAGGGTTTCCTAAGTGAATAAGTATACAGATTTTAGAACGTTGAAATGAAAAATATGGGTTTCCTCGAGGGAGTCCAAGTTCAATAGGAAAGAATTTTTACTTAAACAAATGATGAATATTTCTTAGCATTAGTGTAATTTAGAATAAATTAGGGTACAAATATTCACTAAAAAAAATTTAAGGGGTTTCCTAAGTAAAAACATACTGATTTTAGAACGTTAAAATAGAAAGTATGGTTTCTCTCATGGGGGTCTACGTTCAATAGGAAGGAACTTTTACTTAAACTTATGGTGAATTTTTCTAAGTGTTAATGTAGTTTAGGATATATTAGGGTACAAATATTGATTGAAACAGATTTTAGGGGTTTCCTATGTGAATAAGTAGACTGAATTCATAATGTTGAATTAAAAATATGGGTTTCCTCATGAGAGTCAAAGTTCAATAGAAAAGGATTTTTACTTAAACTAATGGTTATTATTTCTTAGTATTAGTGTAATTTAGGATAAATTAGGGTACAAATATTGATTGAAAAAGAATGAAGGGTTTCCTTAGTAATTAAGTATACTGATTTTATAACATTAAAATGAAAAGTATGAGTTTCCTCATGGGAGTCCAAGTTCAACAGGAATGGATTTTCACTTAAACCAATGATTATTTGTTCTTAGTGTTAATGTAATAAAGTATAAATTAAGGAATAAATATTGACTTAAAAATATTTAGGGGGTTTCTGAAGTGAATATTAAGTATACTGATTTTAGAACGTTAAATGAAAATTATGGGTTTCCTCATGGGACTCTAAATTTAACAGAAAAGGATTTTACCTAAACTAGTTGTGATTATTTTTTAGAATTAGTGTAATTAAAGATAAATTAGGGTACAAAAATTGATTGAAAAAGATTTTAAAGAGGTTTCCTAAGTGATTTAGTATACTGATTTAAGAGTGTTAAGATCAAAAGTATGAGTTTCCTCATGGGGGTCTAAGTTCAACAGGAAAGGATTTTTACTTAAACTAATGGTTATTTTTTCTTAGTATTAGTGTAATTAAGGATAAATTAGGGTACAAATATTGATTGAAAATGATTTAAAGGGTTTCCTTAGTGATTTAGTTTACTGATTTTATAACCTTAAAATGAAAAGAATGATTTTCCTCATGGGTGAGTAAGTTTAATAGGAAAGGATTTTTACTTAAACTAATGGTAATTATTACATAGTATTTGTGTAATTTAGGATAAATAAGGGTACACATATTGATTTAAATAAATTTAGGGAGTTTTCTAAGTGATCAAGTATTCTGAATTTATAGCATATAAATTTACTCATGGGGGTCTAAGTTCTAGTAGGAAAGAATTTTTACTTAAACTTATGGTGAATATTTCTTAGTGTTAATGTAATTTAAGATAAATCAGGGTAGAAGTAAAAATCCAAGAATATTTATTAGGTTTTTGGAGTGAATAAGTAAACTGAATTTTTAACGTTGAAATGAAAATCATGGGTTTCCTCATGGAGGTCTATTTAGTTCAATAGGAAAGGATTTTTATTTAAACTATAATGGTGATATAGGTTTTTTTTTAAATAATCAATTACATGTACATAATATCTACTGATTTTTTCAAGTTAAAAGCAAAAGATATTGGTTTCCTCATGGGGGTCCAATACTATACAAAAGGATTATTTTATATACTCACGGTGATTATTTCGTTGCATTAGTGAACTCAACATGTAACCGATATTATTATTCTTTTTTACATTTTCTTTTAGAGACTCTCAAAACCAAAAATTTTGTTTGCAAATAGTGACTGATGTGTGCCTTATGATGTAGATCTTGGATATTGTGCTTTTCCAGGTAATGAACAATTTTTTTTTCTTATTGTAAACAAACACATGCTTAAGAGAGAGAGAGAGAGAGAGAGAGAGAGAGAGAGAGAGAGAGAGAGAGAGAGAGAGAGAGAGAGAGAGAGAGAATTAGATTGAAGGGGAGAAATAGTGAGATGACTTAATACAGCTTATTTGTATAAATGAAGTAATTTTTTTTATTTAGATATTTTACCTGAATGTCACTACATGCGTGTAAATAACTAAATGTGATGTCAATTTGAAAGAGAAAGAGAGAAGTCGATAGACACTAAGTTTGATTTAAAGGAATTAGATTGGAAGGGATAGAGGAAAAGAGAGAGAGAGGAATTATTGAAAAAAAAAATGAAGCATTTTTTCTATTTAGATATAATACATGAATGTCACTACATATGTGTAAATAACTAAATGTAATGTCTATTTGAAAAAAGTCAGAAAACTTGATAGAAAATAAGAAACAAAGGAATTCGATTGGAAGGGAGAGAGGAAGTGAGAGGACTTATTACAACTTTTTGTTTAAAGTGAGGCAATTTTTTTCTATGGAGATACTTTATCTGAATGTCACTACGTGTGTGTAAATAACTAAATGTTATGTCAATTTGAAAAAGAGAGACAGATAACTTAATAGAAAATATGAGTAAAAACATCAGATTGGAAGGGAGAGAAGAAGATAGAGGACATGTTTTTTTGTTCAAATGAAGCAATTTTTTTCTTTAAAAATGTTTGCCTGAATGTCACCACATGAGTGTAAATAACTAAATGTGGTGTTAATTTGAGAGAGAGAGAGAGAGAGAGAGAGAGAGAGAGAGAGATTAATAGAAAATAAGAGAGAAAGAAATCAGTTTGGTAAAGAGAGAGAGATAGATAGAGGATGTATTAAAACATTTTATTCAAATGAAGCAATTTTTTTTTGGCATTTTTAGCCTGAATGTCACTACATGAGTGTAAATTACTAAATGTGATGTTGATATGAAAAAGAGAGAGAGAAAGAGAGAGATGTCAATAAGAAATAGAAGATAAAAATGTCAGAGTGGAGGGGAGAAAGGAAGTGAGATGACTTAGTTGATAGAATTAGATCAAAAGGGAGAGAGGAAGAGAGGGGAATTATTAACATTTTGTTTAAACAAAGCATGTTTTTCAATTTAGATACTTTACCTGAATGTCACTACATGTGTGTAAATAACTAAATGTGATGTCTTTTTGAAAAAAGTCAGAGAAATAGATATAAATTTAGAGATAAAGGAATTAGATCGAAAGGGAGAGAAGAAGTGAGAGGACTTATTACAACTTTTTGTTTAAGTGAAGCAATTTTTTTTATGGAGATACTTTACCTGAATGTCACTACATGTGTGTTAATAACTAAATGGAATGGCAATTTGAGAGAGAGAGAGAGAGAGAGAGAGAGAGAGAGAGAGAGAGAGAGAGAGAGAGATAAGAGAGAAAGAAATCAGTGTGGTAAAGAGAGAGAGATAGATAAGAGGATGTATTAAAACATTTTATTCAAATGAAGCAATTTTTTTCTTTTGGCATTTTTAGCCTGAATGTCACTACATGAGTGTAAATTACTAAATGTGATGTTAATATGAAAAAGAGAGAGAGAAAGAGAGAGATGTCAATAAGAAATAGAAGATAAAAATGTCAGAGTGGAGGGGAGAAAGGAAGTGAGATGACTTAATACAACTTTTTTGTATAAATGAAATAATTTTTCTATTTAGATACTTTACCTGAATGTCACTACACACGTGTAAATAACTAAATGTGATGTCAATTTGAAAGAGAGAGAGAGAAGTTAATAGACACTAAGTTAGATTTAAAGGAATTAGATCAAAAGGGAGAGAGGAAGAGAGAGGAATTATTAACATTTTGTTTAAACAAAGCATGTTTTTCAATTTAGATATTTACCTGAATGTCAGTACATGTGTTTAAATAACTAAATGTGATGACTTTTTTCTGATGACTTTTTGAAAAAAGTCAGAGAAATAGATATAAATTTAGAGATAAAGGAGTTAGATCGAAAGGGAGAGAGGAAGTGAGAGGACTTATTACAACTTTTTCTTCAAAGGAGGTAATTTTTTGTTGTTTATTGAGAGACTTTACCTGAATGTCACTACATGTGTGTTAATAACTAAATGGAATGGCAATTTGAGAGAGAGAGAGAGAGAGAGAGAGAGAGAGAGAGAGAGAGAGAGAGAGAGAGAGAGAGAGAGAGAGAGATATTAATAGAAAATAAGAGAGAAAGAAATCAGTTTGGTAAAGAGAGAGAGATAGATAGAGGATGTATTAAAACATTTTATTCAAATGAAGCAATTTTTTTCTTTTGGCATTTTTAGCCTGAATGTCACTACATGAGTGTTAATTACTAAATGTGATGTTAATATGAAAAAGAGAGAGAGAAAGAGAGAGATGTCAATAAGAAATAGAAGATAAAAATGTCAGAGTGGAGGGGAGAAAGGAAGTGAGATGACTTAATACAACTTTTTTGTATAAATGAAATAATTTTTCTATTTAGATACTTTACCTGAATGTCACTACACACGTGTAAATAACTAAATGTGATGTCAATTTGAAAGAGAGAGAGAGAAGTTAATAGACACTAAGTTAGATTTAAAGGAATTAGATCAAAAGGGAGAGAGGAAGAGAGAGGAATTATTAACATTTTGTTTAAACAAAGCATGTTTTTCAATTTAGATATTTACCTGAATGTCAGTACATGTGTTTAAATAACTAAATGTGATGACTTTTTTCTGATGACTTTTTGAAAAAAGTCAGAGAAATAGATATAAATTTAGAGATAAAGGAGTTAGATCGAAAGGGAGAGAGGAAGTGAGAGGACTTATTACAACTTTTTCTTCAAAGGAGGTAATTTTTTGTTGTTTATTGAGAGACTTTACCTGAATGTCACTACATGTGTGTTAATAACTAAATGGAATGGCAATTTGAGAGAGAGAGAGAGAGAGAGAGAGAGAGAGAGAGAGAGAGAGAGAGAGAGAGAGAGAGAGAGAGAGAGAGAGATTAATAGAAAATAAGAGAGAAAGAAATCAGTTTGGTAAAGAGAGAGAGATAGATAGAGGATGTATTAAAACATTTTATTCAAATGAAGCAATTTTTTTCTTTTGGCATTTTTAGCCTGAATGTCACTACATGAGTGTTAATTACTAAATGTGATGTTAATATGAAAAAGAGAGAGAGAAAGAGAGAGATGTCAATAAGAAATAGAAGATAAAAATGTCAGAGTGGAGGGGAGAAAGGAAGTGAGATGACTTAATACAACTTTTTTGTATAAATGAAATAATTTTTCTATTTAGATACTTTACCTGAATGTCACTACACACGTGTAAATAACTAAATGTGATGTCAATTTGAAAGAGAGAGAGAGAAGTTAATAGACACTAAGTTAGATTTAAAGGAATTAGATCAAAAGGGAGAGAGGAAGAGAGAGGAATTATTAACATTTTGTTTAAACAAAGCATGTTTTTCAATTTAGATATTTACCTGAATGTCAGTACATGTGTTTAAATAACTAAATGTGATGACTTTTTTCTGATGACTTTTTGAAAAAAGTCAGAGAAATAGATATAAATTTAGAGATAAAGGAGTTAGATCGAAAGGGAGAGAGGAAGTGAGAGGACTTATTACAACTTTTTCTTCAAAGGAGGTAATTTTTTGTTGTTTATTGAGAGACTTTACCTGAATGTCACTACATGTGTGTTAATAACTAAATGTAATGTCAATTGGAAAATAGAGAGAGAATTTAATTGAAAATAAGAGAGAAAGAAATCAGTTCGGTAGAGAAAGAGAAAGATAGAGTATGTATCAAAACTTTTTGTTCAAATGAAGCAATTTTTTTGCCTGAATATCACCACATGAGTGTAAATTACTAAATGTGATGTTAATATGAGAGAGAGAGAGAGAGAGAGAGAGAGAGAGAGAGAGAGAGAGAGAGAGAGAGAGAGAGAGAGAGAGAGAGAGAGAACAAAAGGAAATAGAAGATAAAGAAATCAGCTTAGGTGAAAGATAGGAAGTGATACTTAATACAACTTTTTTGTATAAATGAAATAATTTTTCTATTTAGATACTTTACCTGAATGTCACTACACGCATGTAAATAACTAAATGTGATGTCAATTTGAGAGAGAGAAAGAGAGAGAGAGAGAGTGAGAGAGACTAAGTTAGATTTAAAGGCATTAGATCAAAAGGGAGAGAGGAAGAGAGAGGAATTATAAAATTTTGTTTAAATAAAACATGTTTTTTAATTTAGATATTTTACCTGAATGTCACTACATGTGTGTAAATAACGACATGTGATGTCTGTTTGAAAAAGTGAGAGAAATTGATAGAAATTAAGAGATAAAGGAATTAGATCGAAAGGGAGAGAGGAAGTGGGAGGACTTATTACAGCTTTTTCTTCAAAGGAGGCAATTTCTTTTTTATTTATTGAGGTACTTTACCTGAATGTCACTACGTGTGTGTAAATAATGAAAAGTAATGTTCATTTAAAAGAGAGAAAGAAGTTGATAGAAAATAAGTTAAAGATAAAGAAATTAAAGCGGAAGAGAGAGAGGAAGTAAGAGGACTTATTAAAACGTTTTGTTTAAATCAAGGGATTTTTGTTCTATTGAGATACTTTACCTGAATGTCACTACATGTGTGTAAATAACTAAATGTGATGGCAATTAGAGAGAGAGAGAGAGAGAGAGAGAGAGAGAGAGAGAGAGAGAGAGAGAGAGAGAGAGAGAAGAGAGAGAGAGAGAGAGAAAGAGAGAGAGAGAAAGAGAGAGAGAGAGAGAGAAATCAGTGAAATTGATAGAAACAAAGTTAGAGACCAAGACATTTTTGCAGAAGGTAGAGAGGGAGTGAGGGGACTTATAAAAGAAATGTGTTCAAATGAGAGAGAGAGAGAGAGAGAGAGAGAGAGAGAGAGAGAGAGAGAGAGAGAGAGAGAATGTAGAACATAATAACAGCTACAATATTTGAACACTTTTATAAAGGTCAATTATACATTTCTAAAAACTTCCTTGTATAACAAAACATAACCCTTTTTTATAAAGAGTAAAAAAAAGTAAACAAAATGTTTTTTTTATGTTCATTGTTGTCTTATGCTTTCAGGAAAAATATCCAAGCTACATGAGGTTTCCTGAGAAAAGTGTTATGATAAAGTCTAAGATTATACATATTAAGGTAAATGTATAAATTAAATGTTCTTTCTTAAAAAGAAATATGCACGAGAGAGAGAGAGAGAGAGAGAGATTATTATCTATATTATATTATATTATTTATATATATGTCATAGAGTGTAGATACGATGCCCCTGTGAACTGAGTTAAGGCATTAAAAAAATTGAGAGATAGGGAAAAGTTAAAATAGAGAGAGAGGGAGATAGTGTGTGAATTTAAAGTTTAAAGTGAATTTTTAACTTAATGCCTCTACATGTGTTTTTCATTGATAGTTATGAGAGAGAGGGACAGAGAGAGAGAAAGAGAAAGATAGATAGATAGATAGATAGATAGATAGATAGATAGATAGATAGATAGATAGATAGATAGATAGATAGATAGATAGATAGATAGAGAGAGAGTGTGAGTAGTGATACCTTTTAGTATTGCATAAAATCTGAAAAAAGTACACTTAAAAGCCTTGCTCTACAGAGATGAAACACATTCTCAGAATTTTTATTTTGACAAGTATTTTTGTGTTGCAGCACCAGTGTTCAGACAAAGGTTAACTTCCTAGATAGACGGTTGAGGACCAATAGTGTCAACGGAAAAAAATCTACGCCATGAATATTGCTTTAACCAATACTGGTTTAGAAATGAAAATGAAATTCTGGTACAATTTTTATTGATCGTGTGGTTTCATGTATTCTCCCAAAATGATGATATGAGAGAATCAATACACTTTTTACGTGTACATGTACGTGTAAATTCAGTAGCATTGAAAGTTGGGTTACACAATGTACATATTTTGCTGTTTTAATGTTCCTAAACGATCATATTGCCTTGTTCATATTAATATTTAGATGTTTTAGTAATACTCAATAAAAAGTCAGAGTCTAATGTTATGTCTTAATTACTTTCATAATCATTGATATTCATTTTTATTTAATGTATCAACATCTCTACGTCAAAAAAATACATGCGCGGATCCAAAAAAAACTTCAGGGGTGTCGGACGGTTATTTGAGTTTGTCCGGAGGGGAGGGGGGGGGGGTCCCAGGCATATTTTTGGTAATTTTATAACGTAATTTAAAGAAATTTGAATTTTGCAAGGGGGGGGGGGGGTCCAGACCCCCCTGACCTCCATCTAGATCCTAGCATGAAATAAGCTTAGCTAATGCATGATCTTGTTTTTGTATATGCCTTGCAATATTATGTAGAAATAATCCATGTGATTGAGCATTTTGGTGTGAATAATTGCATGAATTTTTATATCATAATCTGTAATTTTACCATTAAAACTAGTGTTCTACTCAGTAGTTGTGCCGTCAATCTGTCTTTAAATAACCATACAGCTTTGGCTGAAAATGAAAGATGATGGATGCTTATATATGCGTGTGATATACATGTACATGTAGGTAGAAGTGGCCTGTGATAGGATTTCTCTTTCAATAACTAAACTGCCACGGTCCATTAGTTGTTCTAATAACAACATTCGGTTTTAGCTATTCAAAAATTAAAAAAATAATTGAAAAACAAATAATTGGGTTTATTCAAAGATTTATAGGTTTGTTACATGCACCTTGAAATATTTCGCACTTTGAAAATAAATCAAAGTGTGTTACTAGTAATTTTGGAACCAGTTAAACGCGCTTTTAATTTTTTTTCAAAGTGCGTTGATATCGTCGATATTTTAAAAAACTGTTCAGAATTTGGTCCAAATAATTGATACTTTTATTGATATACAATAACTGATTGTTTTAACCTTGGTTTGATATTGTTTAGCTCAATGGGATATATTTAAAAAAAAAGAACCCAATGCATTCTCGGCTTACTTTATAAACAGTTCTCGATTAGAATTTTTTTCTCATAAGCTTCCGTAGTTTGACAGTTTACACAAGAACAAATCAGGAGTTTTAAATTATCCAAATATGACATAAACTGCATCGCGTAGCAATTGCCTTTTCCTTTTTTGTCTATGCAGCAAAATTAATGTACTTCTTATCTGATACATTGGGCAACCTTCTTCCTGAAATCAATTACTAGTAAATGATGCACTGGTAATTGACCTGTACGTATGATTGGTTAACCCACACCCACCCCCGTTCTCAAAGACGGTTAATGAGATTTACTAGTGTTAACAATTCATCATACTATCAGCAAATTAGAAATTCAATTCCAGGTTTTTTTATTTTGACATATTTTTTCGAAGTTCGTTAAGTGTTTCGATAATAAAAAATGTTGAAGTTCCTTCATAACGCACTTTGAAATTTTTTTTTTTCAAACTGTGTTTGCTTAGTCCTAAGTATAACGCGTTTTAATTTTTTAAGTGTGTACTTTTCTCAAAGTGCGTTGCCACATACGTTATTTAAAATCCACTATAAATCACAAAACTTGTGTGCTATAATTCTTTAGAAACTGTACAAAGAATGTATGGTGTATCAAATCATTTGATAATGAGAAGATGGGACAAATAAGTAAAATTAATGTAAGTAGTCAGTTTCATGTGTGTATTTCAAACCTGACAATGTAGTGAGAATCATGTGTGTCTAACTGGTGGGTCACGTGGTCTGATGTAGTGGAGTTCAGGGGGAAACCCAAATTTTTAATATAATGAATTTACGAATTATCAGCCCCCTAGGCTAATAAGAGTAGACAGTCTTTTGTAAATTTGCTCAAAGTTTTTCTTCACGACCCTTAGAAAATAGTGTAGTGACTTTCTGGTGAAAAGTCATATGTAGTGAGTTTCATGTCTTTACGAGTATGTGTGTGTGTGTGTGTGTGTGTGTGTCTGGTTTATATATACGTTGCTTTTAATAGTGCCTTTATTTACTCAATAAATGACCTTTTTACCTTTATATGAGTTGCAGTATTTTTTCCACTGCAGGTTGACATGAATTTTGTTCGGGTTCGATGCAATCGAGCATTCTGGAATAAATGTCTGTACTATTTAACCAAATGTTCTTGTGTGTGTTTAAATTAAATGTTCACAGAATTAAGTGACAAGACTTGGGCAGTTTATTGTGGCAAACGGAGTAAAGGTGAAAAAAGGTAGCTGTATTTTTTTGTTAGATAATTATTTGTCAAACTTTATATAGCGGCTTGAAAAAAAGATGGGTATTTGATAGAGCAAATACTCTTATAAACTATAGTTTCTCCCCATTAAAATATATATTTTAATCATAAAATAAAAAAGATTAAATTCTAAGTATACATAATGTAAAGTGAGTTTGAAAATGTTCATTGACACTATATATGGTGTGAGCCAAAAATGGCCCCCTTAAATGAACATCGTCAGTTTACTGTAATTGTTTTTTTTTATTTGTACAGATATACATTTGACATTTTTTCATAATTTTTATTGTGATTTAAGTGTCCAAAATTTAAAAATATGACATCATAAAGTTAACTTTTTCCCGTCATTTTTGCAAATTTAGCATAAGCGCCGAGTGCTTGAACAAACAAAACATTTCATCAAAGATGTATCTCTCCAGTACTTATATACGTGACAATTAGTTCGTTCTTGTTCAAAGAGTTGCTGTATATTTCCCATTCGAAAAAAGATATGAAAAATGTAAATTTTTGCCTAATTTTGATCGAAGTCTAAAAATAGCGTCACTTCTGACGTCATATACTGCCAGTGAGTGCATATAAATAAAATTAATAAGTAGATGAAAAACATATTCTATATCAACTCTTTTAAAATATAGCACAACAAATTATAAACCTGAAACACTTTAAAAAGTGGCGAATTATGGGGGCCAAATTTAACTCATATCATATGTAGTTCTTTGCCTAAATTTTGGCAGTGTCGAACCTTTGTTCAAACTGTAGTTTTTTAACGTTACCTTTGGTCTGGTGGTCTAACCACTGAGCCTTTTTTTAAAATTAACCATGCATCGGACACATACCTTGGATCGGACAGCTTTGTTTATAAATATACAAATAAATGTGCATGCGCTCATGTGTTGTTTCGTATATTCCTGAATTAGAACAAATGAACTTTATCATTATTAAGAATTTGACAGTCACATTGTCAAAGAAATAGCAATATAACGTTAGGCATCGTAAAATGACGTCAAATACGCCATTATTGAAAATTTAGTTACGAAGATTTTACACTAAAGCATTATTTGAATGTTGTGCGTTTGATTGTGAATTAGTGAAAATGCACTCTCTGCGTAAAATAATTAGAAAGAAGTAAATTTTGAAACAAAATTTGATTAAAATAAGTCCAAGAAATTTGAACAATTAATGTCAAGGTCATTTTTGCACCATATGTTCATTTCACCATGGATCGGACACAAATTAACCATGCATCGGACAGTTTTTACTGAATGATTTCTTCTAATAATACGGAGATTATGTGCCCATTCCTTGTGATATACTTTAAATGTGAAGTAAAATAAAAATTTAAAAAATAATTGATACAAACATTTTCCTCGGACCACTTAAAAATCGAGTTTTACGGACACAACCTTTTTAGTCCAAAATTCCTGTAGGAGCTGGCACGATAAAGAACCCCTTATGATAAATATTCCTTTAAACAGAAGCACTAGTCTAAATTCCTATATGTAGATTTGAGGATTTACATTAAAAGAAATCTGATTAGCATTTGAATAAATTAATTTTTCCGAACCTTTGTATTTTTGCATTAAAACCAGAAAATGTTGTTATGTTTAATCTCTTCTGTACTGCTATATCTGTCCGATGCTTGGTAAATATTGTCCGATCCATGGTGAAATAGTTCAACACTTCAATAATTTGCTTTATTTTCTACATTTTTAACAATTTCACAATTTTTTCTCCAATAATTAAGCAAGGGGAAAACCTGTAACTTTTAAAACAAGTTTTATTTATTGTTTAAACAAACAGAACCGCCAGCATCTGATATTTAACTGAACACTTCTATATAGCCTTAAAAATGGACTGACGTTATTGTTTTGCAACTTGAAGAAATTTAATACATATGGAAAATCGTTGGCGCACTATTAATTTTAGCGCTCAGAGGCAGTTGCGCCAAAGGCGCTAAAATTTGTAGTGCGCCATATTTTCTCGTTTTACAGTATTTGGACGATATTTGATGCGTGAACAAAGAGAAAAATCCAAAGGTGTCCGATGCATTGTGAAATCACATCACCCTACTCTTAAATGTCATATATACGGAAGCTTATTGAGGCCAGTTCAGTAAATATATTACATGTAATTTATATTGCATTAAATCGCAATACATGTAGTTTTAATACAATCTTTTGCGTTTATTCGCAATGCATTTTGCGTTTAAACGCAAAAGATTGCGATAAAACGCAATAACTATTGTGATTTAACGCAAAGTGGATTGCTTTTAAGCGCAAAGTTTTGAGTTTAAACGCAAAGTATTGCGTTAAATCGCAAAATTATTGGGTTTAAATGCAAAAAAATGGCTTTTAAACGCTAAGCTTTTATTGCGTTTATATGCAATATATTTTGCGAATAAACGCAAAAGTTTTTGCGATTAAAAGCAATAATTTTGCGATAAAATGCAATGGTTTTGCGATTAAACGCTATGATTTTTGCGTTAAGTCGCAATTTATTCATTTGCTTATACACTTAGTGTATGTACCAAGTCCTTGATTTGATGACAACACTTGACACATGACAAAGACTCAATTTCTGTTTTTCACTTGGATTAATTTATAATGAAATGGTAAGTTGTCATAACTTGAAAGCATCGGGCTCTTCTAAGCAAATGTATGCTGAAAAAGGATCGCACTATATATACAAGAGAAAAAATAAGTCTTTGCTTATACTGTATTTGTTTCCAAATTCTTCCTCAAAGACGGCATGCAAAATGGCTACTAATGTATGCACAAGTGATGTTTGCTTGCCGGATACTTGGTATCTAGACTGTGAAAAACAGTTGAATTGAAAAAACGGAAAAGATTCCTACGCAAAGAGCATAATGTTAAGGGGCCTTTTTAATGGAGGCATATCGATTCGTGTGACAAATTAAAACAAATTGAACTTGCACAAACCGTTGCATTGATGGCTATATATACTATGAAAATTTATTGTCTCCAAGATATTACCAAATTGAATAGGTGATAACACCTTTTCAAAAAGTAAAATCATCTATTTGAATAGGTGATTTCATCTATTTAAATAGGTGATTTCATCTATTCAAACTCAAAGAGTGATACATGTATCATTTTTTTTCAAATATGTGATATTCCTTGTTCAAATCACAAGATAAAAGGTGATTGATAGGTGATAAAACCTATTCTAATAAATGCTATCACTTTTTGGATAGGTGATATCACTAATTCAAATCAGTGATATACATATATGAAACAATTACAATAAATGCCAAATCAGTCCGTCATATTGAATAAACATTTTCACTTTCATTTGACAACGATAAAATAAAGCCTTATGGATGGCATTTATACAGTGTATGTGCGAACTATTTGATTTTATTGAATAATTAAGATTCGATTTATCAGAAACAATATGAAAAAACCATTAGAAATAGAGGAGAAAGCACGACAAGAAAAGCGATAAATGTCTAACATTACGTTTGATGGACAGATTGACGGATGATTGTGGCATAACATTAGTTTGTCCTAACAACATAAACCTCTTCTTTTGGTCGGAATAAAAAAAGTCGTGTTCAAATTAAAAAACAGCTTTGCAAAAAAACGCAATAACTATTGCGTTTAAACCCAATACCTTTTGCGACTAAACACAACGACTATTGCGTTTAATCGCAAAATTATTGCGTTGAATTGCAAAAATGTTTGCGTTTATTCGCAAACATTATTGCGTTTAAACGCAATATTAGCTTTGCGTTTAAACGCAATAATTTTTTACGTTTAAAATTTAATCGCAATTTTTTGCGTTTAAACTTATTGCAATTTAACGCAAAAGATTGCGATTAAACGCAATAGTTATTGCGCTTAAACGCAAAAGAAATTGTTGTTTCTGCTAAGCTGGCCTCAATGAGCTTCCGTACATATACGACTCTAGCGCTTGTAAAACAATGTTTTGAAAGAAAATTTGATTCCTTCTCTTGGTTGCCACCTCTAGACAAATCAGATGTGGATGAGACATTTGAAGAAGTGCTTTGCCCGGATCTAGGCTTACTAGACTGACGTCAAGAGATAGCCACGGCTACAAGAGCATACTCGATTTGCCGAGGGTATCTGATGTAATCTGAATGGATGTCTAGCCCACATAATATAGATCTACATCCCACATAGGACAGAATGAATTTTCATTCGAAAAGCGAATGATCGCGTATGGAGGATGCGAGTGGTCATTTCAGAAAAGTTTTGAGCTCCATTGTTGCTTGAGCTTAACGTAAAAAAGTAGGAGTGTTGTGTATTTATATATCGTTCAGACTGACGTACAAAATATACTATCGAGCTTCATGGAATTGATGCCGGAGCCTCGCGTTTTGTTTTTGTTTTGTTTGTGTGTGTGTGTGTGTTTAAGTTAAAGATACTACAATACGTGTTTTAGTTTTACTGTATTAAGGAAGTGTCATATACAACCTCTGTTTTATGTTGAATGTTTCAGGTCCGTGTCCACATGGATATAAAGAGGGTGACACCTGGTCGGCCGGGATCAGATGTGGAGGGTGTAGCTGTCATGCCAATGGCTGGAACTGTGTGACGTAAGCTTTATTAATTAGTTAAATAGTTTAGGTCTAAAGTTTCCATGTACGATTAAAAATTTGCAATTGTAACCCATTATGAAACAGGTTATATCGCAAAAATGTGTTGTTTATCTCTATAGCGCTACTCTACAGACCCAAAGGTCCCGAGTTCGAATACTGCATGGACTTTTCTTTCCATGAATAGCAGTAAAATTTTAAAAGATTATTTTATTCCCAAAATTGATTTTTTTTTTGTCATTTTCAAGTCGAATACAATCTTATGCTAGAAATTTATATTTTTTAAGTAATTTAGAAGTTCGGGCTCGTGTACAGAACTTTTTTTTAAAGGTGTGAAGAACCCTTTAATTATCGGGCTTGTCGACCGCAGATCGGGAGTTCAATTCTTTCTGGTGCTTTTGTTCACATTTACTTAATTAAATTTTGAATGATCAAAATCATTTCTCTAAAAGTGAGTGTTATTTCGCCTATTTGACTGATATACTTTTTTGTATGATCTCAATCAAGTAATTTTCTGCTGATTTTATAAACTATTTCAAGGTGTAGTGAGTTACCTTAAAATAAAAAATCTTTACATGAGTAAATACCGGTAATATCGACACATAGGCATCTAATTAAGGATCAACATTAACCATGTTATCATGAAACCCGCCGGAATTACATGTGCTAATGTCTTCATGGAGAGAATCACTCAAGATTCAGGGTTAAAGTATCCCTCTTAACGTTTTACTGATGTGGCAAATCTATGTCAAGTCTATAGGTATTTTTTTTCAGGTGTGCAAGGTCAGATCTAGGGTTACGTGTTGACTGTTACGAAATCTATAATCCAAATGCGTCATTCCCAGACTGTTGCCCCACTAGAGTCTGTAAGGGATACGAGAATTTCAACCAAACTCAACTCGACCTCTTTGGCAAATAGGAAGTCTTTATAGTCGGATCTACTCAAGTATTATGCAATAAAGCATTAAATTAATTTGGGTTCTTCTCTAAATACTAGTAACATTTTCCCCTCATCTTTTTACAGTTTACAAACGTATAGTCTTGAACATTTAGACATCTTCTCATTTAAAGTAAAAATTTTGAGGACATCAATGTAGTTGTCACGTGGCCAGTTAGCTACACGTAGCTACATGTAAGACTGTCAAGGTCAAGACCACTGCCTAACAGATACTGAGATCAAATGCGGCGGGGATTTTTGTCTTATACTAAAGTTTATGAACAAAAACACTGTTTTGAAACTCATCCAAAATATCTTTTGTCTGTCTAAAAAAGTATCCACGAGTGAACTATTTTATTTAAAACAAGTTCGTGCTGATAAGATTTTTTTTACAAAGATGTTGATAACTTTTTATTCAAAGTCAGGTTTCAACGTGGAGTTGCTTTTTAATAACCATAAAAAAGCTAGCACAACTTTCCACTGTTTTATTTAAACCAAATGAACTATTATATGACTGGCTTTCTGTAGCTAATCTTTTATTGTAAATTTGTGCAGCCATTTAAATATGTTACCTTGTATGTACAAACTGTTTCAAAATTGTTTTCATGTCAGAGTCAGAGAGAGAGAGAGAGAGAGAGAGAGAGAGAGAGAGAGAGAGAGAGAGAGAGAGAAGAGAGAGAGAGAGAGAGAGAGAGAGAGAGAAAGCAATTTAAATTATTATTTAGAATATTATCATTGTCCAAAATAGTCTACATGAATCTATATGACTTCTATTAATACATAAAATATGAATTAAGATAAGAATCAAACTGCCACCGCATGCGTACTCAATTCAAAGAGTGTCTCCTTAAGTGCATATCAAATTGGGGCGCCAACGCTGATAAGTTAAGAGGAGACAATTGACCTCTCCACATCTTCACAGTGACATAAGTCAATGAAATTAATAAAAGATATATTTAAGTTAAATGCTCATATTTGATTTTAATTTCAAAAGACAAAAAAACCCCAGGCTATGATAATAACATAAAGCTAATTTTACAATGAAACAAAAATCCACGTATCATTAGAGTGTGTGCCCCTTAGGTACACTTCTCTGAGGTACATGTACCAAGCATTGGGTCAATGCTTGGGGAGGATAAGATATCAGACAGCCTCTCCAGACAGGGGAGTCCCAGATTTTGGCATTGGACGAAGATTTGTTTAAGTTTAGCAGATATCAAATCCATAGGCAAATACAATAAGGAGAATTTATCAAACCGCATACACAATATATAGGACGCTGGTCCGTTACAGAGAAATGCATGGTGTTTAATATTTCACAATTCAACCACAACATCTTTTATCCTAATAATAAATCTCTCTCTCTCTCTCTCTCTCTCTCTCTCTCTCTCTCTCTCTCTCTCTCTCTCATCATAAAATCAGAAAAAAGTATTCAAAACCCCATCTTTCTTTTATAAATTGTTTATCTATCATATAAAAAAAGAGTATTCAAAAACAGGAACACCCATACTTATGTAATATATATCAACATATATCATTCACATTGGAGTCGCCACAACGCAATAGCTACATGTATGTAGATCTGTGGCCTAGTTCGGGGTTGAATGCTCTGCATACAGAAACCATACAAGTCTTGTAACTTTACATATTGTCTTTTACTAATTAACAATTTTTTATTGCCAATGAGTCCAAGTGATCTTCCCTTCTTTTTGGCCAATGGCGCTTCTTATCAAATGATAAGGAGAAGTCCTGAATATAGATGAAAAATGAAGATTAATAAGGTTTTACGTCCGTGCGGTTTTATTCAATATGGAAAAGTGTATTATAAAACATAAAATCAAATGAAACTAGATGTGGCTCAAGGCCCTCACAAACAATGTCCCTAACAGTAATTTATACAATGTGAAGAATTCATAAATTCAAATAAGCTTCAAAATAATATTCAATACCAAACCAAAAATTAATAGAAATAGCTTGAATTAAGATTTATGCATTCAATTATTAATTTTAATTCAAATCATAAAAGAGACATTGAAAATATAAAAAGAACACAGACATCGACTATTAACATTATAACGCAAACACCTAATTTAGATCGGGCGTGATCTACTCACAGAATTGTAACTTGGCGCACATGAGTTATCACACAAATCGCGTACGATCGACAATTTCTAAAAATACTTTAACATTTCCGATGTACAAAAACAATCAATCAATAGCTTACTTGCGTTTCAGACAATGTTAACATCACGTATGTAAGTCAATTGACGATAACAGTCTGTAGAGTGACAGTCGTTGTAAACAAAGAAAATATATTTTTAACATGTCGAGCCCGATTCTAATTTCTACTAATAATCTAACTACACAAATTTTTGCCTGCGTAACCGCTACGCTACATTATATGAGCAATTTTAAACAAATTAAAATCATAAGACTTAAATAACATATGTACATAGTTAAAATAATAAACGTGCAAATTATGATCAATCTAATGTTATATTAGGCAGTTACAAAGAATAATTAAAAGCAATTTACAACTCAAAATAATTAAGCCTAACATTCTTTATGCATAGAAAAATAATTATAAAGTTTATATATCTATGTATATAGGTATCTATTCAACATGATAAAAACATGAGTAGTATAATAAACCAATAATAATTCCAATATAAAATAAAGTAAATAGTCATATTTACCTGAATATAGATGAAAAATGAAGATTAATAAGGTTTTACGTCCGTGCGGTTTTATTCAATATGGAAAAGTGACCGACACGGGGACGCGTACCCAGTTTGCCGAAAATGCGATTTTGTAAGAATTAACCAATGAAATTCTTTCTTTAAATTATTCTTTTGTTTAGGGGTGTAAAAGTCACCAGCGCACATGTGTTCATACGAAGCGCGCATGATGATGGCTAATTGATTACATAACAATTTGACAACACATTAGAGGTGATAGAAACTCGGACTATACTTAATCTGAACACAAAGGATAGCTAGCTTTGAGCAATCTAATAAAATCCTACTTTTTCACCTACACAATTTACCTAACAGATCAATTACTTACAAGAGTAATAGATGACAAAACATAAAAGACATAGATTTTAGCAACCCTGACAGAAGGTAAATAATATATGTAATATTACATAACACTTACTCCGAAAAGTAAATTGAGACATGCCATCGGATTAAAAGAAGATTTGATAGCTTTACTTACAAGTTATTAAATGGTAAATCAAAATATTCAAAAATATAATTTTAGTTAATTTGAAAACAAGTTTTCCTCACGACAAATGTCTTTTACTAATTAACAATTTTTTATTGCCAATGAGTCCATGACTAATTACCCCCTTTGCCACGATAGGTTTGGTCCCCAAACCAAAAATTAAAAGGAAAAAAAAAAAATGTAAAAATATCTGTAACTGTAAGTTTATGAAGGAACAAGTTTGTGAAAAATAAAGGAGAAAAAAAAAAGATAAATGCATAAAAATATATATAGCATATAAACCAATAAAAATGAATATTCTAAACTACATGGTTACACCGGCATAAAAAAGGAAAAAAATAATCAACATATGTACACCAGTCCTGTTAATCATTTAAGACCACTGTCCAAGGATTAAATAACACATATAAAATTGTACCAGCTGAAAGAAAAATAGCAATTAACACAAGTCAAGCATGTCACCTGAGTCAACCTGATCTTGAATTACAGTTGAAAAACCTTGATGAGTTACCATGACATAAGCACAAAATGGTTGTTTCAAAATTTTGAGTAATTTTCGATATATAAGATAATTAACAGGAATTTGAGAAGGGACTGTAATTGATTTATTTGATAATTTATCAATAATTTCAAAAGGAGACCAATCTGCTTTTAGTTGACGAGATGTAAAATTAGATGCAGATAGTCTATGAATGATTGGTTTTTGAATTAGGTAATAGGATGGACACAGTGGTAAAGTTATTAATGGAATGATAACACATTCACCACCTGATGTTAGCTCTAAAATGACTTTAGTGTTTTTGGATGGTTTAGATTTATAAAGAAAGTAAATGACAATTAACAGAATAAAAATGATAATAAAACAAATGACCAAAATAGCATGAATCCAAGATAGTTCAGACTTGAAGAAATTTTCTAAGGAAGAAGATGCTTTGATATCAGGTGCAGGAGTAGCTTTATGATAAATGAATGAGGGCAGTGATTGAGAGTGAACACTGGTAATATTCTTAACAATTAACAAAGCTAATGCTAATGTTTTAACTCTGTGCATGAAAAGTACACAAATCAACAAGTTAAAAACCAGGTGATATGAATAAAATGGGAACAAGAAGCTGCTATTTGACAATGAGTGTAATAAGATTGACATGAACATGTTAATCAAGGTACTGTAAGTTTCAAAATAGGGAAGTACAGGTGTTTGTTTAAGCTTGAGAGAGGACAGGTTTGTTAAGTTGTTAAATACATTATTACCACCATTTAAGCTTTGTGGTAAATAAGAGAAGTAAGGTAGATTAGAACAAATATATGCAACATGCTTTATACCAAATGAACAACTGGAGATGACTCTTTGCTCATTAGGAAGGGATTGTGATGCAACCATGAGTATTGGGAAGACAATCAAAACTAGAAGAGGCACGAGCTTTAAGGTGTACCAGAAATCTACAAAAGTTAAGATGGGAAAAAAAAAATGTTAGATGTGGTAATTGTCAATGACTGAGAGGTTGATCAGACCTAACAATCTAGCACTAATGAACAACAGAAACTGTTGGATGGTGACATTACCATATCCAATATTACAAATTAAGAATTAAAAAAATTATCAATGCAAGTCCAAAGTAAGTTTGAAAAAGGTCGACCGAATTTCTGATATTTTACCTTCATGAACTCTATTAAATCCTCAGGTATACCAATTAGATTTGAATTATAATCCCAATAACTATTAATTACCTCAATCAAAACAATGTAACATATTGGGGGGGGGGTACCAAGATGAATGAATGGTGAATTTTGTTTACTGTTGAACAATTTAATGTTCAGTTATTTATTGCATGTATGCACATGCTTTGTTTTTTTTTTTAATCTGTACAAACAATTGGGAACTCGGTTAACTGATTTTGAATCTTTAACCACTGCTGAAAAGCTGAGTTCATAATTGTGAATTACAGAAATTCATTGTATATTACATTTTGTTTATCATGTTGTATAAATGATTTTTTTCTTCACTTTTCCAAGTTAAAGTTGTGAATCAAGGAGGGAAGGTTTTGTCATGCAAGTCTTTCTTCTTTTGCCATTTTTTGTAAATTTCTTGTTGATTTCTGCTAAGAGTTCAGGACTAAAGCTTTCATCTGGCTCCCAAGTTCTGTCTCCATTCTCCCATTCAACTCGAATGAGTCGTCTTCCATTTTTGAATTTTGCTGATGGTAGGCTTTTGATGTTCCATGTTTTTGTTGACGTTTGGAAATCTGGAATGTTGGGTGTATCAGCAGTTTGTGGTGGAGCTAGGTTAGGTGTATTTTCCTGTGCATCAGTAGGTGTATCAGTGTTAGAGTCAGGCAAAGGTTGTGTGTGTATGGGATCTTGTTGCAGTTGGTGATCATCCTCATCATCAGAAACATCATCCAGTGGCTGGTTGACATCTGGAATGTTGTCAGGGATAAGGTGAGCTCTGTGTTCTTCCGGATCATAGTAATGTTTGAGATGAATCGCATTTACTAGTGATGGGTGAAGCTTGTTGTCGGACAAACGTTTCAGTTCATAAGTATAATTTGGGCCTAATCTAACAATGCGGTATGGACCTTGTGCTTTGTCGTACAGTTTGGCTGTCAGTCCCTTGGGTATCTGATGGATTGACATAAGAACTCGATCTCCAAGTTTAAAATCTGGAACCTTGGCTGTCCTGTCATACTTTTCTTTGTTCTTTTGCTGATGGTAGAGTTCATTTTCTTTGGCTATTTTGTGATAAATTTTAAGGTTGGACATAAACTCTTGGATGTAGAGTTTTGCATCACCAGCCATGTTGTCCTTTGGTTGAAGTTCAATGTCAAAAGGCAGTCTCATCTCTTTACCAAACATTAAGAAAAATGGGGAGAATTCTGTAGAGTTGGCTGAAATAGATTTCCTGAATGACATCATAATACCAGACAGAAACTTTGGCCATAGTTTCTGATCTTTGCCGCAATAGGCACGCAGAGACTGGGCTATAACGCTATTTTGTCTCTCTACCAAACCATTAGTATTGGGGTGATAGGCACTAGTATGGTATTGTGATATGTCAAAGATTTCGCAAAGGGCATTAATGACTTTTGACATAAAATTTCTGCCTCTATCTGAAAATAGAATTGATGGAGCCCCATATCTGGTTATGATGTTGTCAAATATAACAGTGGCTACTTCCATTGCATTTTGGGAACGCAGAGGAAAAGCTTCGGGCCATCTAGTTCCAGCATCAATGCATAACAAAATGTATTCATATCCATGAGAGCTCTTATTAAGGGGTCCTAAAATATCAATTTGCCAACACTCAAATTTTTCTTTTACTGGCATGGGATTCATAGGAGGTTTAGTTGGATTGAAATTTCTTTTTGCTTTTTGACATCTTGCGCAAGATTTGACATAGTCTACAATGTCTTGATGCATTCGTGGCCAAAAATATTTTTGTATGATCGAAGCTCTGACTTTTTCAATTCCAAGGTGGCCACCACCTGCAAGACTGTCATGGTACTGTCGAAGGGCATCAAGACGTAGTACTTTTGGCAGAGCAATTTGGGTAATGAAGCGATCCTCCTCTGGCTGTCTCTTGCATCTTCTTTGGAATAGATGCGTTAGGATGCCATTTGTAATGGAATAGTGTCTTGATTCTGCTACAAGGGCATCATGCTTTGCTTTGTCCACTGGAAGGGTTTGATTTTCAAGGTAATTGATAATATCCTTGAAGTCGCCACATTCTCGTTGTAACTGAGAGAGATGCTTTGTGTCCTCTACCACTGGCTGTAACTGATCCTCTTGGAGGACTATGACTTCAGTATCATCCGGGTTATAGAACAGGTTGATCTGAATACTCTGAGAGTTTTTAGTATCCTCTTCTACTTGTAAGGTACTTACCTCAGGATTCTTGTTGTCAGGATCCTTTGTTTCGGAATCATCTTGGTAAGGCAATCGACTTAATGCGTCCGCAACATAATTGTTCTTACCTGGTCTATGAACGATATCAAAATCATATTCCTGTAACTTCAACGCCCATCTTTCTAAACGTCCAGTATGTTTGGCAGATTTTAACCATACCAAGGCCCTATGGTCTGTATATACAGTGAATTTAGCACCACCAAGATATGGCCTGTAAGCTTGAACTCCTTTGACTACTGCTAAAAGTTCTTTCTCTGACGTGGTGTATTTCTTCTCCTGAGCTGACAATGCCTTTCCACCATATGCAATGACCTGCTCCTTACCTTCTATTGATACCTGACTCAAATAGTATCCGATGGCAGTGTCTGATGCATCGCAAGTAAGAACAAAAGATTTTTCGGGGTTAGGATAAGAAAGAATTGGAGCAGATATGAGGGCATTTTTGAGGGTGTCAAAAGCTTGTTGACAATCTTTGGTCCAAATAAAGATAGAGTTCTTCTTGAGAAGTGCATTTAAAGGTGCAGCAATTTTTGCATAATTGTGAATAAATTTCCTATAGTAGTTAGCCATACCGAGGAAACTTCTAACTTGTTTTTGTTTCTTTGGAACAGGGAATTGGCTAACTACTTTAGTTTTTTCAGAATCCACTTCCACTCCATGACGAGAAATGACATGACCAAGAAATTTCAATTGTCTTACAGCAAAATGACATTTTGATGGTTGTAACGTTAAGCCAGCATCTCGAAGTTTTGTAAAGACCTGTGTTAGATCTTGTAAATGAGAATCAAAATCCTTCGAGAAAATCAAAACATCATCAATGTAAACCAAGACAGATTTGAAATTCATTTCTCGTAACACACCAGACATGAGTGTCTGAAAGGAAATAGGTGAATTCATCAAACCGAATGGCATCCTTTTCCATTCATACACACCATCTTGTGTGATAAAAGCTGCTTTGTGTTTGGAGCAACGTGACATTTCAACTTGCCAGAATGCTGACCGAAAGTCTAAGTTCGTAAAGAATTTGGCTTTTGTGTCCCCAATTGCATCAAACACAGATTCTAGGTGAGGAAGAGGAAAGGACATTGGGACTGTGATCTTGTTCAAAGCTCTGTAATCACAAGCAAATCTCAACTGTCCATTTTTCTTCTTTACCATGACAACAGGAGAATGCCACTCAGAGTTCGAAGGTTCAATTATATCATTTTGTAGCATTTCATCTACTTGTTTCTTGATTTCCTTCGACATCTGAGGGGATGTCCTGTAAAATTGCTTCCTAACTGGTTTTGATCCAGGCAAAGTTTCAATTTTGTGTTTGTACAAGTGAGTTTTGCCCAGATCAGATAAATCTGTAGAAAACACATCTTTATGATCATTCAAAAATGTTAAAAGACGTGCTCTCTGACAATCTGTCAAGTCTGATTCTGACAAATCAAATTGCAAATTTGATTTGTGATGAGATTTATCAGAATCTTTAGAAGCAACTCTTTGTGAAGGTGTATTAGCACTGTCAGAGTCTAGGGAGAAAACAGTTGCACTGTCATTGGAACCTACAATCTCTGCAACAGTAGCTAATTTCTGATTGTTTCTCAATCTCACATCACTGTATGTAGGATTAAGAACCTTCAAATATGCTTTTCTACTTTGCACCTTCACTAGGCATTTAGCAGCTGTGATGTGAAAATTTTTCATAAGAGATGGAAGTGGTTCTAATAGCACTTGATCACCATTCCTACATCTTGATATCAGAACAGGAACCATCATTTCTGATCGTTTTGGGATGACAATGGATTTTGTAGTTCTTGCTAAACCTGAGTTTGTTATGATTTGACACACATGTTCATTGTTAATTGTTAGTGTGTTAGAGTCATAATCTATTTGAGCATGGTTAGCAGTGAGGAAGTCTAAACCCAAAATAAAAGAATGGTGAAGATCTTGAATAACATGCACTTTGTGTTGAAAACTGACACCATCTATTTCTAAGTTAGTATCTAGCATTCCTAGCACTTTCAAATAATTACCAGTGACACCTTTAATTTTCTGATGCTGTGGCTTTATCAATTTAGCACTATGATAACTAGTTTTGTTTAAGAAATTTGAACTCATGACACTAATACTTGCACCTGTATCAAGCAAAGCCCTAACATTTTGACCACCAACATTCATTAGCACTTTATTTTCTTTCAGAGTTGTAGCTAAGCAAATTTCATTACCACTATGCCCATCCTGAGACGGCTGTCTAAGGACAGGCTCGAATCCCTATGTTGATTTTTGAAATTGGGTAGCATTTTCTAGTAATCTCAGGTGACATACTTGAGTTAGATGACCAACATTTCCACAAAATGAACATTGAGAATTAAAACCAGGACAGTGAGTCTTATCAAAACAGGACTTACCACCACATCGCAGGCAGGGACCTCTTCGTCTGGGCCATTGATTTCTGCTGGACCGCTGATGGTGGGGGCGAGGACTGTATACTGCATTAACTTCCTCATCCTGTCTGTGTTGACTCACAGTGGCTGGCATAATGTTCATCATTGCTGCTTGTATGGCTGCCACTAGTGCGGTATCCACAGTTCCTTTTGTTTGCGAGTCTGCACTGGGAATTTGGTTGGATGTTGATCGCTTCAAATCCACTGCATCCTCTGCCAGGATGGCTTGCTCCCTTAGCTGGTCCAACGTTGTTGGTCGCTGAGGTACCACAAGTTCACGGAGTCTTTGATGCAGTCCATCCTTGGCTAACTCCGTCACTGCCAATTCATCCATGGTGGAATCTGTGGCCAATTTTCTCACTCTGTATAAATATTCTTCCACGCCTTCTCCTGGTTGCTGTTGAATCCTCAGAAGGTCTTTGTTGATGGGAGAGGATGGTTTGAACCGATCGAAAAAGGCCTGTTTGAACATTTCCAACGATGTTTTCTTCACGGGATCCAGGAATGTAAACCATTGTAGGGAAATCCCAGTGAAGTAGAAATGCAACATTTGGATGGCTCTCACGACCGGGATGTTGGTGAATGAAATGAAGGCCATGAACGACATCCACCATTCTGTGGCTGATCCTCTTCCATCAAACTTAGGTAGTTGTGGTGCTGGGATCCTGGGAATCATAGCTTCCTCTTGGTATAGCGGGTTGGCTGGACGGGGTTGAGGAGGAGGAGGAGGTGGAGGTGGGGGATGTCTGTCATCTTCATTCTCAATATTGACTGTTTGAATGCGGGCTGGTTGTTCGTTGTCCCTGGAGCGTCTTGCTTCTGCCCTTTGTAATTGCTCCTCTAGCTGCAGGATATACTCATTTCTGTCGTTCAGCTGTTGGTCTTTTGCTTGTAGTTGCCTTTCCTTTGCTTGAATATTGGTATTCAATTCCGCAACTGCCTCTTCAAGTCTTTCCTTCGTCACACGGTTGTTGACCACCGTGTTGGATGGAGTTCCTGTTACTGGCATAGCTCTCGGATGGAATGAACAACTTAGTAGTAGGGGAATACTCGCTGTTGCTGTTGTGAGAGGTGTTGAGACGAACCGTAATCTTCCACCAGTGATCTTCCCTTCTTTTTGGCCAATGGCGCTTCTTATCAAATGATAAGGAGAAGTCCTGAATATAGATGAAAAATGAAGATTAATAAGGTTTTACGTCCGTGCGGTTTTATTCAATATGGAAAAGTGTATTATAAAACATAAAATCAAATGAAACTAGATGTGGCTCAAGGCCCTCACAAACAATGTCCCTAACAGTAATTTATACAATGTGAAGAATTCATAAATTCAAATAAGCTTCAAAATAATATTCAATACCAAACCAAAAATTAATAGAAATAGCTTGAATTAAGATTTATGCATTCAATTATTAATTTTAATTCAAATCATAAAAGAGACATTGAAAATATAAAAAGAACACAGACATCGACTATTAACATTATAACGCAAACACCTAATTTAGATCGGGCGTGATCTACTCACAGAATTGTAACTTGGCGCACATGAGTTATCACACAAATCGCGTACGATCGACAATTTCTAAAAATACTTTAACATTTCCGATGTACAAAAACAATCAATCAATAGCTTACTTGCGTTTCAGACAATGTTAACATCACGTATGTAAGTCAATTGACGATAACAGTCTGTAGAGTGACAGTCGTTGTAAACAAAGAAAATATATTTTTAACATGTCGAGCCCGATTCTAATTTCTACTAATAATCTAACTACACAAATTTTTGCCTGCGTAACCGCTACGCTACATTATATGAGCAATTTTAAACAAATTAAAATCATAAGACTTAAATAACATATGTACATAGTTAAAATAATAAACGTGCAAATTATGATCAATCTAATGTTATATTAGGCAGTTACAAAGAATATTTAAAAGCAATTTACAACTCAAAATAATTAAGCCTAACATTCTTTATGCATAGAAAAATAATTATAAAGTTTATATATCTATGTATATAGGTATCTATTCAACATGATAAAAACATGAGTAGTATAATAAACCAATAATAATTCCAATATAAAATAAAGTAAATAGTCATATTTACCTGAATATAGATGAAAAATGAAGATTAATAAGGTTTTACGTCCGTGCGGTTTTATTCAATATGGAAAAGTGACCGACACGGGGACGCGTACCCAGTTTGCCGAAAATGCGATTTTGTAAGAATTAACCAATGAAATTCTTTCTTTAAATTATTCTTTTGTTTAGGGGTGTAAAAGTCACCAGCGCACATGTGTTCATACGAAGCGCGCATGATGATGGCTAATTGATTACATAACAATTTGACAACACATTAGAGGTGATAGAAACTCGGACTATACTTAATCTGAACACAAAGGATAGCTAGCTTTGAGCAATCTAATAAAATCCTACTTTTTCACCTACACAATTTACCTAACAGATCAATTACTTACAAGAGTAATAGATGACAAAACATAAAAGACATAGATTTTAGCAACCCTGACAGAAGGTAAATAATATATGTAATATTACATAACACTTACTCCGAAAAGTAAATTGAGACATGCCATCGGATTAAAAGAAGATTTGATAGCTTTACTTACAAGTTATTAAATGGTAAATCAAAATATTCAAAAATATAATTTTAGTTAATTTGAAAACAAGTTTTCCTCACGACAATATATTAACATTTATGACAAATTAAGATGAAGAACACAATCAAATTTTATTTTAAATCATTTAATGTTACTTGAAAGGTAATTTAAAGTGATACGAGACTTTTCAAAGTCGATTATTAAACTATTTCAACTTTGAGCCTCAGGGTTTATTGGCATTATAAGAGTTTCCACTTGATAGAGCAATTGTCGACTTCTTAAGAACTCCGCGACTCTTTACAGGAAATCAGGCCAACCATTAATAATAAGTCAAAAAAGGAATTACACGTGCATCTGATTAACCTTCAAAATTTACAGTCTATAGTCTGATCCAAACAGAATTAGAATCGGGCTGTATTTTACTGATTAAGTAAATATGCTCTTTTGAGATAATTTTTTTATGCATGTATATATGTAAAGTTTTAGACTGTATTGAAAAAATTGAAATACATAGAAAAGAATTTTAATAATATAACGTTATCTTTAAAATATGTTTAAGATCGGGCATTTTTTAAAAATTTAAATTGCTAACAGCAATCGAGTTGTAAAATACATTGTATTTCACGAATGCTATTTAACGCGGTTTATATACACTTCGAACTAAGACTACGCAATCGGCGCATATTTCCCTTGAAACCGCGTCATTTTTAACTTGTTTTGACGCAAGAATTAAATAGCTACGTCCTACTGAAAGTCCAATGTCTTGTTAAAATGGTTCTATTTGTTTCTGCAATGCTTGTCAACTTTCTACCTGCATGTAACACCAAAGAAAACTTTTTATTGTTTAGAAATAGGCGAATCTTGTAGCTTTAAGTAGTAACTATGGCTAACTTTTATAAACGTGTATTGTTTTCAATAAAAATTAATTTTTCTTTGATAAGGATGGCCTAGTTAATAATTGTTATAAAAATCGTCACTTGAAAGAACTTATGTCTAATGCTTTTGAAATTCATTATCCAGAATAGACGTGGAATCCTAACAAGATCGTTCACCTCTGTATATAAATGTCTCTCTGACATCCTTTTTATCACGAGATTTACATGTATTCACAAAAAATGATGTAATTTAAAAATTGCTTAATTGCTATTGAATACAGTGAACAATACATTTTTTTTAAATTAACGGTTGTGGAATCTAAACTTGAAATTGCATTGTGCAAATTTTCATTGAATATCATCGTACATTAATTTGAAATGAAATTTTCTTCCAACTACATATCTAAAATCATATGATATGCACAGAACCTAAAATTCAATTCACCCGGTAAATCAAGTGGAATACGCGATTTCCCGTGAGACTCAACTAATATCCCATGTATAGAATACCTAAATTAAGGATGACGTTTACTCAGAATGAAAAAAAATGCCACTGATGATAATGAAACCCAATCTATTGTATGTTATAGACCTTTGATTGTAGTGTTATTTTTCACTTTCAAAAAAGTAGGTCAATGACCTACTTTTTGAGTAAATGGCCATTGAATATTTTTTTAAAAATCAAGAAAAATCCCATAAAATTTTACAATACAATTGAAATTTTCTTAATTGTAAATATATTTCAAATAATAAAGCACTTAAAAAAAAATGTTATACATTTTATGAATGGCAGTGGCACTAAATAGGTACAAAACATTAAGATTTCAGCGACAATTCGAAAAAATATTCCAGTCCGAATTTCCTCTATCAGTTTTCAAATTCCTACCCATTTTTGATCTAAGTTTGCAAAAAATTGAATGATGATAATACACAAACATTTATAGCATTGAACTACTTATATTGACCTTATTCTGTTGGCATAAAATTTATATGAGGTCAATGATCAAAATTTTGAGATATGGTGTCTTTTATCGTTTTTAAGCATGTTTTAATATTTTCGCAATTCGTGCCATACAATTATTTTAATGAATAAGTAAGGTAAAACCAGCAGAAAATATGAAAAATTTTATAGACTTAAATATACAATCTTAACTTTCAATATTAGAGTACTGCCAAAAAATTTTTAGCGGAAAACAAAATCTGCAAAATTTAGTCCGAATTTCCTCTGTTTGGCTAAAAGTCTATTTTTGTTGGAGCCTTATTCCGTTATAAAGTAAAAATATCAAATGTTTTGTCAATATTAATTCATTTTATTAATACTTTTTTGTTTTGTACAAATTTTACTTATTACATTGAACTTTATAACAATCCGAATTTGAGAACTGAAACCCTGAGTAAACAACACCCTTAAGTCAATTTAAACAATTTGACAATCAAAATTTTAAAAATTTAAAACTAACAATTGATTATAAATTAATTTGCGTATATCTTTTTTGAAACAATAATGAAGTTGGTTGATCAGTCTCTTTTAATTTATTCTGACTGTTAAGCTGAAAATTTTAAAATATTTAATGCAAAGTATATCTCAAAATTATGAATGAATCAATATCTTAAAACTCGATCACGGTTTTACTCTTTGTTTTGATTTTTGAATTTATATGATCTAGAAAACGGTACATATTTTTGTTAATTACAACGCTCTTTAAACGAATTGAAGCTCTGTATGACTCAATGTATCAGAGATCTAATATGAAACTGACTATAGCTGACCTATATTAATAAAACATACGTCATGTTTGTAAACACTGTAGCGTGTAACAGCTCGAATGTTTAATGCAGTTCAAACCGGTTAGATATTTCACCTTATAATTTGCCTGCAAGGAGAGCAGGATGTTATTTAGCGGTTGTCGATAGAGGGGTGAACAACCAAAGATGTCCAGCCAAGTCCTTACTCCCCCAGAAAATGTCACTCTTCCAGATAAACCCATTTTGTTGGAAGATCCCTCGGAGTATCGACCCGAGCATAAAAAGAAGGAAGATTTCCGGAATTTTAACATCCATACTACCCCAGCTCATGTAGTGGAGACTTACCGACAAATGCACACTAAACAGACACTGGAGTATGTCCGGCAAAAAATGGAATACTGGGGTATGTCTTTATGCAACATGCACTATATATATACACAGCTGCTATAGATATACATAATTAATTAACACAGGATTATGTTCATTGTTGATCAATGTATTAAAGATGTATATACATGTATATATAAACGGTTCTTTAGAGAGAAGGAATATGCTGATATAAAGATAAAGGATTTTTTCCAGGTGGAGGGGGAGTTTGGTTCATATCTACCCTGCCCCCCTCCCCCAACGATAAAATGATTTTTTTAATGTTATAAAAACTTTCCCTGCGATTTATCAAAGAAGCGAATCATTAATTATATTTCATTCATGAATAATTTTGCATACAGTTGGCAAAGCTTGTCAAATGGATCTGGACATTATAACCATTTAATTTATCAATTTTTTCATTTATTTTTTTTATATATTAACCATGATTATATTATTGTTTTAATGTATATGACCACCCTCCCCAAGGGCACATGGTTGATGCATAAACATATTTCAGGGTGGGTTGGGAGGTGTCCGGCCTTTCTTTATGGCATACACAACCCTGACAGCAGTTCTCGTTTTTTATTGTAAGGTCGTGCATTTAGTATACTTTTAATTAAAAAGGACGAGTGGGTTCGTTACACCAGATCACGACTCCCGTGCTTTCCTTATCCATATCTGTACAGGTATTAGCTTATGCATACAACCAGCCATTGAGTCACGAAAAGTCATACAAAGTCGGGATTTTCATCATAATACGTGTATTATGCAAAATAGATGCAGTCACATTCATGCACTTGAATAAAATCCAGGTGGTCTTAAAAATAACACTTGGCAAATAGCCCAAGGTTTAAAAGAATACAATAACGTTCCAAGAAATACACAAATATGATAGCATTGGTTATTGAATGCATGTCCGTATAAAGAGCTTTGTCAACCTGCATAAAATATTATGGCTGTAAACAAAAATTATCGGCCAGATTGCATTTAATTATTTCTATTAAATTAAATAAAAATATTGCTTATTTCAGGAAAGTTTGATCACGCTGAAATGACAATTATGGAGGCCCTTGCTTGTTTGAACTCATTTAAAGACGAAAGTGACCCAGATGTCGACATTCCTAACGCATATCACGCATTCCAAACGGCGGAGGGAATTCGGGAGAAACACCCCGACAAAGAATGGCTGCAGGTTACGGGGTTGATCCACGACCTTGGAAAGGTCATGGCTCTTTGGGGAGAGCCCCAGTTCTCCACAGTCGGGGACACATTTGTCGTCGGCTGTGCTCCAGACGACAGCATAGTATTTGGGCGGGAAAGCTTTAAAGACAACCCAGACATGTATGACGAGAAACTGAACACGAGGCTGGGGATCTACGAGGAGAACTGTGGCCTGGACAAAGTGTTGATGTCGTGGGGTCACGACGAGTTTATGTACCGGGTACTGATGAACCACCCCCACAGTCTGCCAGACGAGGCACTCTACATCATCCGCTTCCACTCATTCTATCCTTGGCACACCAGCGACGCCTACTCCTATCTATGTAACAACAAGGACATGGAGATGAAGAAATGGGTGCTGGAGTTCAACCAATTCGACCTATATACCAAACGTTCCGATCTTCCGGATGTCGAAAGTCTTGCCAAGTATTATTCAGACTTGGTGGAAAAATTTGTCCCGGGAAAAGTCCGCTTTTAGGACCTTTCTGTGACGGACAATTTTGAATTCATAAACAGAAACAAAATGTAACTGTACTGCTGTGGGATTTGAGTTGTGTATTTTCATTCTATGAATGTAAACTGCCATTATTTATGCAAACAATTTACTGTTTGTGAAAGCATATCATTTATGAAATGTTGTGATAACTGTCTTATTGTATTATACAATACAAATTGTTTTATACGGACCGTGAGCACTTTTACTGGTACACGTCGTCACAATAAAAGAGGGGGTAATCTAATGACTATTGTTTTAATTGAGTTTTTTTTTTTAGCTCACCTGAGCAAAAGACTTAGTAAAGATTTTCTGATAAAAATTTTGAACCACTTTAGCAGGAGCTTGGACTTTGGGTAGTTGTGTCAAACGGCACTGTGACGTAGGTCTGTCTATTTCATTGCTGGCCATTCAGCCAAGACTCTTTGAAATCAACAGGATTTGTCTGGCTTATGCAATCGGTGCATATTTTGCTTGAAACCGTGTCATTTTTAACTTTTTTTGACGCAAGAAATAGATAGCTGCGCCCAATTGAAAGTCCAAGGTCTTGTTAAAATGTTTCTATCTGTCAGGTTTTCTCTTCTCCAGAATAATTGCAGGGTAGATATGAACCAAATTCACATTGTAAATTTAATGTAAAATCTCAATTTCCAACACGACATATTCTTTTACTCTAATTCTAATTCCCTGTTTATTGAAAACATCTTTTAATCCCCATGAAGGCCGTAAACAAAGCCAAAGAGTAAAACGTGTTGTTTGTTTTGCTTGAGATTAGTGTCATTTCTCCCATCAAAGAGTCACCGGTGTGAGAGTGTTATACATGTAATTTCTTAATGTGTTAATTGAATGTTTGAGTAAAAGATTCTCGTTGTGTGAGAGAGCGAGTTCCGCTGTGGAGATTCCCGGACGTGACTACATGTAAAATGAATTGGACTTCCTGTCATCTTCTAATCTGTCCAGGCCGTTCCGAGAAACAGAACTAGTGTAAGAAAGCGAGGATATTATCATTACTTCTTCTTATCATTAGGCCATTCAACGAAATACATCATTTCAATTTTATTTTTGTGTTCCATTTATATGACACTCAATTCGGTTTATGACAGTAAGACAAGGACTCATTGACAATTAAAAATTGTTAAAAGACAATAAGATTGGCATCTTTTAAAAAATGTCTTTTCAAAAAATAATGCACAGCAATTGCCTATATTTACCTGAGGGTTAATAATATAAAGTGAACCATAAACGGCTAAACTAAACGTAAAAGAGACCTGAGAGGTGTGCACATTTTTACATTGAGATACTTCAGGGGAATTTTTTTTTTTTTTTAAATAACTGACAGCTGCTTAAGAACTTCAGACACCCTCATCTGCCCTTGCAAGAAAGACGATTCTATTTGCATGTGAATGTAACAGACTTCGCTTTACGTAGTTGGCAGAGTGGTGAAGGTGTTAAAGAGAAAATTGAGGTAAGTAAAGAGGAAATGTAGAGATTTTAATAGTGAGTGTTCTAAGAATTTTTCCTTATAAAATACTTTTAAATTTTTTTTAAGGAAATCAGGTTAGCAAGCATAAAACAAAGCATGCAAGTTACTGTAACTCCATGGCCCGTCAAGCTAAAAAAATGCAGAGATTTATAACGAGTATCAAACGACCACCAATCTCAACTGTTACTCTTTAATAGCTATTTTACGAGAGTTACCATTCTTTACAAGGAAATGAAAACGACTCAAAAATTGATTTATGTCAAACTTCGTTTGTGGAATCATTTATCAAAAATAACCTAGTCGGTCAATGCACTTAGTTACAGCTTTATTGCATAGTGGTGAATGAATAGGATTTATTCCAGGATGTCTTCTATATATACTAGACGCTATTATGAAATACTGATATATAAATACATGTAACACAATTAAGTAACAGGAAATTATGTTGACTCATAAACTATTTTAATGCAGTTGTATACATATTGTTTATTTTATAACAACAAACTGATTTTGTAAAGCCATGTTAATTCGTTTTTTAAAAAAATACTAGTTTTACAATTATTTTTCATCTAATGAATTTGATAGGATTTGTAATTGACTCAAATCAGTACTTATTTTTGCACTACAGTAATTTGAGTATAATTTTTTTGTTCGTTTTTGTCAATCGATCTTTCAACATTCATACTCAAAACATACAATCCACAAATATCCACAAATAAATGAAAACACTTATCCCTTATTCTGTTTTTTTTTATAGCTTAACGGGCGAATTTGGGTTTTGATTTACTCATAAATTACAAAATAGAAAAACAAAACGCGAAAGAGTTCAAGATAAATTTCAATTCTACGAGCCTCGATCAATTCTTTCACTCACAGAATGGACAGTGTCAACTCAAACCTATACAGAAAATACCAAACATGGTCCCATTTTCAACAATTTTTATTATATATTTTTTTTGGGGGGGGGGGGGGGGTTTACATTCATTTCATTTATATAGAGTAAAGTTCTTTCACAAAATGCAAAGTACGGTCTTTTGTTTTAAATGATAATTTTATAGTCTTTTCTCTGATTATGTATTTTTAATTTATTGCAAATACTACGAAAAAAAAGCAAAATTTTGTTTTTGTTGTTGTGTTTATGTATTATGGTAATAATCTCTTTGAAAAGGTACAGGAATGCTACTGATATTGATATAATGTATAATTTGGATATTTTTGTGGATTTGCTGTGTAAAAGCCGGATAAAGAATTCAATTATTTTAAAAATTGTATTAAACAACCCCAAAGTTGTCCGCGATTCAAAATAATTGACCCTAGCAGGGTACCATTCCAGCTGCCAGTGATGACTGAAGTCAAGATACAGTGAGGAAAAAAACCTAAGTGACTCGCCTGTACCATGCACCCGGTAACTTACCGTATTTCTCTGTTGTCTTGTATTAGTTTAAGGTTATCCTGTGCAGTATAACCGATAATGATCCAGGTTTTAACGAGTTTTTATCAATGTGTCCTTGATGGTTTTCTTAGCATTGTGTGCAAAATTTGGGACAAAGCAGCTATTTATGTGAAACCTGAACTGTGTAGGGAACAAATGTAAATTTATCAGGTTAAATAAATAGTATTGAATTAGTATTTCCTGTCTTGTTACTGTCTGTGTAGACTGACTAACGAAGAATAAAAAACATGTGTGTGGTTTTTTCAAATAAAAAAAGGTGTATAAAACAATTACTCATGGACCCCCCCCCCCCCCCCCCCCCACCAAATAAGAATATTACCAAAGACCGAGTCAGCTAGAACAGCTGTTTTTTAACACTGGTGTCTCATATTCAGTTATTTCATATATAAATCATTGAAGTATCCTCCTTTTTCGAATTGCTCTGTGTTGTCACATTGAATGCATTTGGTTCACAAGATAACCTCAAATTCAGCTATTCGACATTTGAAGAGTCACAGCTAGAGAACGTGTCTTCTAAATCGCGTAAAAATTCATGTGACTCGTTCGTTTTTCCCTGCCCTGGAAAAATAACCCCAGCATCAACGGCAATTTGCAACAGAGATTTTAAATACCTTATCAATGCAGATTAACTTTGATTTACAAAGTTTATTATTTTTTGTTAACGTCATAAATGAAATTACTAGTAATTTGGTAGAACAGATCAAGAAAGCATCGATAATCATTGCAGAATATAAAAGAGGATTTAGGAACGAATTCTATGTTCCTTAAATGTTTGATTGTTGGTGATCCTGGACAGTAGACATCATAGACATCGACCGTTATGTTTCTCGGATAGAAATATAGAATGATATAAAACCCCGGGAACAGTGTATCATTGATCAATGAACTTGGGCAAAAATGACTTCAAAGACACCATAATATCATGTTTCGAATTTATTCAAGCATGGAACGAACTTGTATTATCCAGAACTGATAAACATGACACCACTACGATATTATTTCAACTTAATTTATTAAATAATGTCTGCAAGATCACCAGAATCTCAAGGTAATTCAAATGGTGTTTATAAAACCTTCAGTTAAACAAATCATAAACGAATGACGGACTTTGATACAATGAAAAGTTGAAAATGAAGTAGCATTTCATTTTGTTTTTAGGGTCTTCCGTTTCCAACGGAAGACCCTATTGTTTTTGTTAGGTTTCTTTTTCTCTATTTTTCACTATTATTATTCTTTTTTTTCTTAACATTTTTCTTAAAACTCAAATATCTCAAATATGCTACCATGGGTTTTTATGAAAATTTCACGAATAATACAAAATATCAAGGTCTTTTATCATGTACATTTTTGTTGATGACGTCACTTCCGGTCGGCCGTTATATTCGTTTTAAGCTCACCGAGACGAAGTCAAGGGGAGCTTATGCTATACCCTCGGCGTCGGCGTCGGCGGTGGCGTCGGCGTCGGCGTCCGGACCTGGTTAAAGTTTTTGTTGCAGGTCCTGTATCTAAGCTATTACTTGTCCTATCTTCACCAAACTTGCATGTATGATGCATCTGGACCTACTTATAGACTTGAAAGACTTGGATGCTGAATCTGGGTCCTAAATTTCAGATGCTGGAGGAGGTTAAGGTTTTTGGACCAGGTTAAAGTTTTTGTTGCAGGTGCCCTTTGATAGCAATATCTTAGTTACTGCTGGTCCTTACTTCACCAAACTTGCATGGATGGTGTGTCTTATGATACTGATGCACCAGACAGGCTTGAGTGCTGAGTCTGAGCTATATGTTTCGGATGCTGGAGGAGGTTAAGGTTTTTGTTGCAGGTTAAAGTTTTTGTTGCAGGTGCCCATTGATAGCAATATCTAAGTTACTACTGGTCCTAACTTCACCAAACTTGTATGGATGATGCGTCTTATGATACTGATGCACCTGACAAGCTTGAATGCTGAATCTGAGCCATAGGTTTCGGATGCTGGAAGAGGTTAAGGTTTTAAGAGCTGGGTAAAGTTTTTGTGCAGGTGCCCTCTGATGATTACATCTTAGTTACTACTGGTCCTAACTTCACCAAACTTGTATGGATGATGCGTCTTATGATACTGATGCACCTGACAAGCTTGAATGCTGAATCTGAGCCATAGGTTTCGGATGCTGGAAGAGGTTAAGGTTTTAAGAGCTGGTTAAAGTTTTTGTTGCAGGTGCCCTCTGATGATTATATCTTAGTTATTACTTGTCCTAACATCACCAAACTTGTATGGATGATGCGTCTTAAGATACTGATGCACCTGACAAGCTTGAATGCTGAATCTGAGCCATAGGTTTCAGATGCTGGAGGAGGTTAAGGTTTTAAGAGCTGGTTAAATAAAGTTTTTGAAACTGGTGCCTTCTGATGATGATATCTTAATTATTACTTGTCCTTACTTCACCAGACTTCCATGGATGGTGTGTCTTATGATACTGATGCACCTGACAGGCTTGAATGCTGAGTCTGAGCCATAGGTTTCGGATGCTGGATAAAGTTAAGGTATTCGATGTATAACGACCACATTTTGTACCTAATAAATGAATGGTCCGATATTCTTAATCATGATATCATTTTGAAGGTGTTATCAAATAAAAATACTCCACCAAAGGAATTTTCAAAATATTGATTATGGTCCAACTAATTACACATTGAATTTTGCATTGAAGTCTATGGGCAACATATGTTTTAATAAAAAATTGTAAAAAGTAACTTGAAATTTGTAAAACTCTCTTGGTTAATACATGCATAAACTTTCTCTTTATTAAAACATGAAATAAAATGAATCATTTACCGCAGATATTTTGACGAAATTAAAATTTTCTTTTTTTCAACAAGGGGAGATAACTCTTTAAAAATATTTAAGGTGCTAAATGACCGGCTTCTTATATGTTGTCAGTCATGTGAATTTGGTTCATTTCACTTTCATTGTTATTTAGCAATACATATTTAACTGGTTTAAAATGATTCAAAATTGCTCAATATCCCTTCATTATACATTGAATACCTTAAGTTTTTTGGAACAGGTCACATGTTTAATAGATGATAGTACTATTTCAAACTTGCATAGTTTATTTAACTGTAATATGATATTGTGATGTATAGTATTGTATATTATGATACAATATTGTATAATATTATATTGTATTTTTAATTTATTATTTTATCACATGATACAATTACATAAGATATTGAAAATATTATATTGTATCCTATGATACAATATTGTATATTCTATAATATTGTATCATACAATATTGTATAATATGATATTTGTTTCTGTAATACAGAATTATATCATATGAAATTGTATTAAATGATATTGTAATATTATATAATATTGTATCATACGATATTGTATGATATGATATTGGTTAATATGATATATTATCATATCACATGAAATTGTATTATATGATATTGTAATATATATTATTGTGTCATATGATACAAAATGTATAATATAATTATGTATTTTTTAATATTTTACTTTATCACATAATATTGTATCATTTGATAAGATACAATATTGGAACCAAATTATATTGTATTATATGATATAATATCATATTATGTATCAAATATGTTTCAGTGTCATACAATACAATATCATACTATATAATACAATATAATATCATGTTTCAATGTTATGATGTATTATGATATTGTAATATAATACTATATTGTATTATATTTTATGATGTTGTATTATGTGATCAAATACAATAAGGTATAACACAATACAATGTCATATCATACGTTACAATATCATATCTCATTATTGTTTATTACAGTATTTAATTGTATTATATGATATATATTATAAATATGACATGATGCAATATTTAATTTTATTTCATTGTATTGATTAACATATGAACATATGATTATCATAAAAAATTTTATCAGATGATATACAATATTTTGTCAAAACAGAATCCATGAATATCCAAGATCATAAAGTATGATTTTCATATAAAATGATAAAGGTGGTCTTATGAAGGTGATGTCTCATACGGGTGATGCTCCGTCTCGGTGAGCTTAGTAATCTATGATTACCTATGTTTCTTTTTGTAAAAAGTGTTCTTGTCCTCCCTTTTTCGCAAAAACGATTAAAGATAGAAAATTAAAAGTTTCAGGAATGATAGATTTTTGAATTTATAGGGCCGATCAGGTTAAAACTACGATCGTCCGTCACTTCCGGTCCGCTCAAACAGCATTTTTGGAAAATTGTGTTTTAAATTTTTTTTAAATCAAATGATCTACAATTTTTTTCCATCAGAATATGTTTTAAACTTATCAAATTTTAATATGAGCATGTCGTCCGTCACTTCCGGCCGTCAGCGGAAGTAATTCTAATATTTCGATTTTTGGAATTTTAAAGCATATGCGTTTTGTTGACATTTTTGTACTGAATACAAAACTAAAAACCGTTTTAAAATCCGACAACGCATTGCGGTGATATTGAAGTTTAAAATGACGTTTTCTGGAAATCTGCATTTCGCAGTGTAGGATGAAAAATTAGTTTAAAAGGAAGATAATATGATAGTAAATCGTACCAAATGTCAACAGTTTAATTTAACCCTATCAATTCAAAATCAAACGAAAGACCCACTTGTTGCTCGCAACAAGGTGCTTTCAGGTAATTCAGGCATTTTCGAGAAATTAAGCGTCAAAATTCCGAAGCGAAAGTCTGAGTAGCTCAATCGTTAGAGTCGTGGACATGGCCCAGGTGACCCGGGTTCAAGCCCCAATTGCCGCAATTTTTTTTACTATTTTTCGCTTAGATCTACGATTTTATCTTTGAAGTGATAAGTTTAATCTAATCCATTCAGAAATCGGACGGAAGACCCATTAGTTGCTCACAATGAGATCGTGTCTAGTTATTCTCTCTGTTCCTTACCTATCTAAAATGATGCTGCTTATTTAAGATACCGTCTAAAATTATTTTAGATATTGCGGCGAAGATTAAAATTGGATGTCATGAATTGGTTATCTAAGGGAAAAAGAGTTCGTAGAGTTCCACTCAACTTTTCTTAATGTTGATACTCGGCCTTCTATAGCTGCAATCTTTGATGCCAATTAAAGAAAGCAAAACAGTTCAACCTTTAATGACACACAGAATCTGTCTGATTTCAAATGCACGGGTTTCATCTGAATTTCATTGAGGGTATTTCAGTTCCAGTAAATTCCGATACCTTTCAACTCCGACAGTAATATTCTACTTAATTATAGAACGAGTTCCTATAGAGCATAGTCAAGAGGGAAACTTTCAAATGAATCTTTCCTTAACGCAATTACGTAGGGTGCCGATATGAAATTAATTAGATTAAGTTGATGTGACTAGATACATAAAGAAGGAAATCGTAGACCCTGATTGGACTAAATGCTCGGTTCATCCGAGTGACGAATGCCGTTAAATGTATTAATATTAGAATTCTTTAGTCTCTACTTCCACTTCAGTTCCTTCCTCCGCGGTAAAATCGATACAAACAAACGCCTCTGTTTAGTATTTAGAAATGTGCTCACGTTTAGAATTGAGATAGACGAGTCGAAGAAGACTTTTTGTGATATAAAAATGCCTGTCGTCTGCTGTGCACGTGCGGGATGCTGACGTCAAGTTTTACACATTTTTCGCTTCGGTGAGTACAAATTATTATACGAATCATTATTAATCCTTTCACAAACCAGCAAAGGACTACTTATGAATCACAGGTGTTTTTAGTGTATTTGAAAATAATTTTGGCACTTTCTTTCAGGATTTCCTGTATTTATTTACGATTATTTCATGTTATTTTGTGTTACATGTAAGATAGCCATGTGAAACCATTTGAACAGAAGGAAAGTTAATGAAAAGGGGTATCTAGATTTGCCCCCCCCCCCTTTTTCTGATGTACAGCTTATGTCTATATTCTAGCATTTCTCTCCATTCTTTTACCGAGTACCCTAGAGAAATACCTTAGGATTAACCATTTTTTCCCAATTTCCATGGAAAGACAGAGCTAGGAAAAATTGCTTACCATCGTCTTGAATTAGATCGATTTTGTAGAGAATAATTTGTTGTAGTATCGTTTTCCAATTTGTCTGCATGAAATATCCCAAATGAGAAGAGTACGAAATCTGTTTAGACGTTCATCAATCCTTTCATCCTGTGCCGTATATCTGTCATATATGGTAGTCTTTGGGGCCCTGCTCTCACGATTTACTACAAATCGTTTTTTTTATGATTCGTCTTACAAGGCAGTGTATTATTTGTCTTAAACTGCCAAGATAAGAAACTAAAGAGTTGGGATCTTTAGCTCTTATACTAGCTTTAATAACCAACTTTATCGCTTTCGGCCAAAATAGATGAGTCGACCAAAGTGGAGAGGCAAGCAAAGGTACAGTTCATTTAGCTCCTTGCAGTGGCTAAACACTCACGGCAATAAACAGACCAGGTACCACAAATGACGAATCAAACAAATGCAATACAGCAGATAAAATTGTTCATTGAATTCGTGTAATAAGAAAGTTATAATAATTCATTTTGCTGCGTACATCTGCGTTTTCGTTTGAAGGTAGAAGTACGTTGACAGGCACGCTGCACGTGTACGCGTAAAATATATTTGAAATTTCGCTTTGTTATCTCTCTAATCAGATACGATGAAGTATAGAACTAAGTATTGCATCACAATGACACCTTCTGATATACAAACTATATTTCAAGATCATATGCTGGCAAATATGTAGAAGTAAGCAGGATGCAAAAAAAAAAGTAAATTACGGTTTTCCCGTGTAATACATTGGAACAAATACTGAAAAGTGATTAACTAATGTTTTTTCGAACGTAGAAATTGTACATCATAGCATTAACAAGATAAAATTTAAACACCGGCAAATCTTTTTGTATGTAATTTTGATGGTAAAGTAAGAGGGCGAAATTAAAACAACTACAACGAATTAAAATGAATGGAGATCCCGTAAAAACTCCTGCCGTTTAGGGCTATATGATGTTACAGTGTGAATTTCTGGAGGAATTGTTCGATTTACCATTAACTGTTTTTTTGTCGATTTCAATGGTAAAGCGGTTAAATCTTAATGAGCGATGCGTACAACGGAACTGGGTATCTAAAACGTAGCGGCTAGTTTAGTCCTTACAACATGTACATGCATCTTGAACGTTGTCTAAAACTGCCCTTTCTTCACATTGAAGCCTGGGCTGGATTTGTATTTGGGGTTGTCACAAACGACGACACAGTTCATAAGAAAGTCAATTAGTTTCTTCAGTCTTGGATTAAATCTGATCAACACTCCATTACTTCCGCAAACATGGTCTTGTAGCAATAATTTGGGGCCATAATTTACAGCACGTTCCTCGGTTCTGTCGCACGGTGCTGCTTTTTAATTTGTTGTAGACCCTTGTCTAACACTACAGTTTCTACCAAATGATCAAGTCGTGGATAAAGGGAAGATTAATTATCTCGAACAATCAATTGGTTCCTCGGCGCAAGACTAACAGGAAAACTGTTTATTGACCAACAACAAATTCGTCAGTTTTTCAGTGACATTTTTTGTGGAATTCATTTTTTTTCTGCCCATACCTAAGAGCTTCGGGGAAATGATGTCAATATCGCAATTTAATGTGGAGCAGCCGGCTGCAGCATTTGTCTTGTTTCAAGCATATCATTTGAGATCTGTTGCCTCTTGCTGTGACTGCAGTTTGGTAAATCTCGAACAGGGTCCTATTTTTGGATATCAAGTTAGAGCAGACTGTCTAGACAATGAACACGATAAAAACCTTTATGATGGTCAATTATGGAGGAACTATTAAGCCGACATCTGTGGTGCAATGTATATGAGTTGGTATAATTGGGTGTTTCGTATCTTGTGCTCTAAGTCCACGAGTGCCGCTCCATTTTCTTAATTGGGTATCAAACTGTATATTTGTCATAATAATTTTAGCTTATGGTATTCAGTTGTGGGTTTTTTTCTTGATAGTTATTAATGTAAAAATACTTGTTCAAAATAAGGAAGCAGTACCATTGGCGAAATTCTTATGAGGAACTCTTTTATCTGATTCTCATGAGAAAATTGTTTAGATGCTGGAAGTCGTGTTTTTTTTTTTAAAATCTAGCACGTTAAAAAATCGCATGCAAGTTTTTTGTAGTCGACGTTTTGATGCTTTATTGATGACTTCTACTAGTAATTTACTCTTTACATGTCATCTCTTTGACTCTATGTGAAATAAGCACATTGAGGTCAACCTTACTGCCATATCTTCAGAAACCAAACAAATCACCCGAAGTTTCTGTCACTATTTATGGCACTGTTTTCCTCTGATTGTTCTGTAACGGCAACCTTATATAAATAGTGCCTGTTTGGGAGGGTAACTGTTGAAATTGACACCCCGAGAAAGCCATTGTCAACTGACGCGAAGTGGAGGTTGACAATGGTTTTAGAGGCACTCATTTTTTATTATAATGAATGTCTTAATTTTAAAGAAAATTTTACTGCTTTTATATAGAAATGAAATGAATTCTACGGCGAACCGTACGCGCATAATTTACGCGCATGTAACAATTCGTTGTGTTAACCGTTGCCAAGTGTGTTGCTAACCCTGACGGTAATAGAACGGATTACCATCTGCGTCTTAACCAATCAGATTTCAGTATTTAACATGAAAGTATAATAATATTTAGTGTGACATTCTGTTCCATTTCAATATATGAAATAGCTATTTTTAGTCAGTCTTTCATATATAGGCATTTGTTCTTTTCTATAAAACAGAACTAGAAAGCAAATGTATCAGAAAATTGCTTAATAAGAAACATTGAAGATAAGAAAGGATTAAGAGGAAATTCTAGGTTCGTAAATTGTTTGATCGGGATGCTTTGGTATGGTATTTATCATAGACTGCCATCGGTGACGGAGTTTTTTTCCTGAATATAAATAACATCCATAGATATAAAAGGGATTATGGTAATGCATCATTTCTCATAAAACAATGGCCCTAAGACATTAAAAACACAACAATCTTCGGTAATGGTCGTCGGGGTCTCCCTTGTTATACTTAACACAGATAATAGTATTCTAGTTGAAACTGAATTTTGGAACCGCCTACCGGTTAATGAAAAATATATAACTATTTTTTTTTTAGTTTTGTGGGACGGGTATATTTTGTTTGTTTGCATGATGATGTTGTGCAAACTGAATTACCAGGGTCGATATCAACCTTCATCTATTAAAGGCCTCAATCATACTTATGATATCTCATTTATAGAATTAATGCGATTTTTAAAAAAAGTTGTAATACGCAGGAAAATGTGATCTGACAGAAGCCATTCCAAGACAACACGATACCACGGGGAGCAAGAAAAGCAATATTGTTCCATTGTACTCTTTTTATCTATATCTTGACGCATCACGATAGATGAAATCGTTTGCTCCTTTGAAAGAACTAAGCTCCGATTTTAAACGGCAAATACACGTTAAAGTAGCTTAACATTTGCGATCAATGAGGTCTTTCGAGTTTTTCTATAGCATACACTTTACATTTTTCACGAATGAGACGAATGGTTTGATGATCTCTGGCTGTAATGTATTTTAACGACTCCATCATGGTTATGTTTCCCGGAGGGGGAATAGGGAGGGTAAACTCGCTGTCAGTCCGCGATCCTCCATCAATCGTGAGGTCCCCGGTGGTGCCCCGGCCATCAGATGAGAGGTCCCCTAGGACCTCTGTGTTTAACATTCAGATGGAGGAACGATGCCGGCGAGGAATTAAAACATCGGAACTCTTTTTATCTGATGCCTCAAGCTTTTCCTAATGAGAAGAGATCCTAAAAGTATTCACGTGTTAGAGCGATTGTTTAATAATGGAGCTGAATTTCAGAATTGATTTCGTTTACTGAGAGACCTTAGATAATGCGCGGTTTTCATCACAGAAGTATCAATATGCATGAAAAATGAACAGTTTAAGTGTTTTGGGCTCTAAAATGCATAACCTAAATGCATGCCATTTTTCTTCAGTGAAGTTCCCCGTGAGCATGCGTCAATATGCCAATGACACTTCCAATCAATAGCAACTATCACGATAAAGGTGAGCAAATCCAAACTCTACTCTGTAACCCTTTATAAATTTTAATTTCATTTCCAGCAATCTGTTCAAAGCTGAAGTAAACGAAGTTTATAGGAGTTTCCTTTATACTATGGACTATTGTTCGTATTTGACCCTTTGATATGTCTTTTTTAAACAAAACAAACTTTGAACTAACTTACTGATATTTTCCTTGTTGTTGTGTAGATGCCCAGACACTGCTGGAGTACTTACCTCATCTTCAGTCGCAGCTCTCCGTGGGTGAGGAGGAGGTGGCCTTCCTCAGGAGGTTCCTTAGAAGGAAGGAGGTGCAGGCCACCATGAAAGTAAGACTTGGTACCACTTGTAGGTATGAGAGTAACTAATACAGGCCACCAGGAAAGTAAGTGCTACTAGTTATGAGAGTAAATTGTTCATGTCACTTAGAAAGTAAGTAATCAGCACTGTGTGACTGAATAGTATAGGCCGCAATAAAAATAAGTCAGGTGGTCACAATGAAAGTAAGTACTATTAATAATGAGAGTGAATAATAAAGGTCACCAAGAAATTCAAAGTGAGAAATACCCAGTAATACAGTGTGAGTGAATCGTTGGAACAACTCGCTTTTGAAATTTAGTTAAAGAAATGTATTACTCTTTCGGCCAAAATGAACTTGACTCACGCAAAACAATCGTCAAATATCCTCATATTTTTTAAATTCACGACCGTTGCCATATCCTGCTATGTTTTATAACGACTTTCTGAGTATTTGTTTCCAATATATAGTTCAATTTTATTTCACAAAGAATTATTATCACGTGTGACGTTGATATGAATATGAGAAATTAGACTCTCGCTTTGATAAAACAATATCCTTCAATTTCTTTCGTTGCAGTCCTATAAAAGTATATCAATTCTAAGCTACAGAAAATTGCGTCCAGTTTCCATGGCAGCCGTTGCTCTCGCGGCAAATGTGAGTTTCTTTTGATTTCCATTTATATAATTATTTTCTATCTGCCACTAGGAAATTTACTTTGGCGTATTAAAATGTGTTTGTTTTCATTGAATCTTGTATTTGATATAGATGTCTACCACATCAATATACAAGCGCAGCAAAAAAAGTACATTAAGACACAAAAAATCAATTGTTCATCATTTATTTTTTATTTTGAAAACTTGGAGACCAGTATCGGATTAGCATTGCCTTGTTACTGAAATGGTTTATTCTTCTAAAGTACCCTGTTAATTATCAAGATACTGCACACGGCGGTCACAATTGTCCAATTCGTTCTAACAGTTTTATTGCCCTTTTGTAATAAGACTTTCCATTCTCTGGTGAACGTGCGTGACAGCGACTTCCTTAGAGAGCGAATCCAAGTTTTATGGTCCTCTTTATGTCCGTTGCGGTTTCCAATTCCAGCTCTTTGAAGCGTCTTTGCAGTTTGTTGAATGAGTTCATGGTTATTTTGAAGTTTTGATTACAGATTTTCTGTGATATTCGAAGATGCAACGACCATTCTGAACTTTCTGAGGAACTGCTAGAAATTCTGTCAAAACCAAACGTACAGGTACACTACCTATTTTTAATTAGTTATTGGCAACAGAGAACGTCATCAGGCATATGTTGTCCATTGTGCAGATCACTTTCAAGTGCTAAACTTCTGTAAAACTGTTTCCTAACAAGATGCAATGAGGTATTAGTAGAACAGTTTTATTTTGCCGCGACAGGTCAGTCAGCGTAACAATAGTTCGACTGTCGATTTATTTTGTCAGAAAACGTATATAAATATATGTGTATACAGAGATTTCTAAAGTCCGATGTGTAATCTGATGATCAAAGAACTAAATATATAATATATAACTGTCCAGCTTACAAAAGATGATTCTTTGATATACCTAAATAGAGATTCTATTCTATTTCGGGGAATGTTTTCTGGTGCTTTTGCATAAACAAATTAGGTGTTGTTGTACGTGAGAATATCAATAGTTCTGTTACCATGAGCACATCAAAAGATAGTAACACTAGACAATACTTAAGATTTGCTTCAAAACATACAACAAATTGAACAAAATTTGTTTTTTGTAAGTTGATTGCTGTGTACGAGCTTGATGGTATAGCAATCAATATCTAATCAATCTCGTACACCTTTTCAAACGAGCTTCATACTCTTTGATTGCAACTAAAGGTAATTGCATTACGTAAAAACTGGCTCCAGGATTTGGACTACTGGTGTAAAGTATCCCATCCAAAACCTCGAGTCGGGAGTTCTAGAGCTCCAAATCTGATTTGATTACGATAGAGGCGATTTCCTATGAGAGAAGACTCGCAGAAAACTCATCGAAACACTGAATAGACAATATAACGTTCGTTGTAGCGAATATGGAGATAGTATTCACATACTAAAAGATGCATTATTCTACGTATTTAGACCTTTTTTGTACATTGTACAATAACAATATCGACCACATCACCTTAACAATACTGTATGTTTCATTGATGTCAAATTAGTATTTTCTTTCAATAGTTGAACTAAAGACGACGTTGAAAGGGAAAAATCAATTCAATTTAAATTTTCCTCAATAAAGTGGTTAAAGTGACACTGTGATTCAAAATAGATATTTTACTTTTTGATTATGACAACGGAAATAAGAAGAGTTACTCGAAGTGTCACCATGCTGGAGGTTTTTAAATTCCCCATCGCTTGCTAGGCTATGAAGCGGAAGAAACACTCATTGTTTTTGTGTTGGGCTAACGCTTAATTCTGTATTTCTTTTTTCAATTTGATTAATTTACCTTTGAACACCTTAATTTTTCAACAGTTCATCTTTTCATATGATATATAGAATTTGTGGAAATCGTGTAAAAATTCGATATTTGCTAAATCATGGGTTTGTGCGTCACCATGTCCCTTTAAATTCAAATTCACTTAGTTTCTAACAAATTATGTCACTCTGTGCATTCTGGAGTTGTCTACTATTCTATAATAATTTCAATTTCTTTCGAAAATTGTTGAGCGAATGTACCGAGATATATCGACCTTAAACAAACTAAATTATACCTTTCTAGGCCCTGCTTTACACACATGACGTCGTTGCCAAACGTGACTACGACACCGGAAATTGCACTTCCAAAGTAGACAGACAAAGAGAGGAGAGTAATGTTAAGGTCGTGCAGCTGGTGAAAAAAGACGAACCGCTGGTGAGACCTGACTCTGAGCTTCCTGTGAAATCCATTGTTACAGAGTGAGACCAATCGACTGGGGATCTAATGGTAGTCTGTTCTTCTTCTTTATAGGGAGTAACAATTCAGGAAAATGAAAACACAGGCATTATAGAAATTGCCCGGATATTGCACGGCGGAGCAGCCCATAGAAGTGGTCAGCGATTTTTTTCTATTTTTTTTAGAGTAGACGAAACAAACCTAGCAATTAAAGTTATTCCGCATTCTACACTGTTGAGTCTAAATTAACAAAGAAAAAAAAAAGGTCTTTCAATACTCAAATTGAAAGCAGATGTCTACGGTTTCTGGCTGCTTAATTAGAAATCAAACTATTCATTTGCTCAGAAAATAAAAGTCATAAAATAAAAGTGATTGTTTTCGACACATTTCTATCTTTCTATCAGGTCTAATTCACGTGGGAGATGAAATTCACGAAATCAATGGAATCAAATTCATGGGCCGAAATCCAGACGACATGGCAAACTTGTTGGTAAATGTATTACCGTTAACATTGCTATAGTAGTTAAATTGTGTCGCAATATAGCCAGTGTCAATCAAATCATAAATATTGGAAATCCACTGACAGTGGACTGGAAATATACAGAATTGTCAGGGTTTTTTTTTTGCATATTTACATTTTCTTATTAATATTATTTCCCGAATTGTACCGTGACAAAAAATGACAATTAATAAATTCCAGAAAACACCTTATATCATATTGCATTTCATTATAGGCCAGAATAACTGGACCCGTGACACTGAAACTCGTACAAAGGCAGGAAGAGCCCTCCCAAAAACGGGCAAGTAATGTAAGAATAATTACATAAAGGAATAACGCTTGGAAGTTTTAAAAAAGACAAAATTGAAATGAGATTACAATTGTATGATTTTATTTCGGCTTTATTTATAGACACGAGTGAAAGCACTGTTTTCTTACGACCCAAAGGAGGATACAATTATACCTTGTCAAAATGCTGGTCTTTCCTTTACAAGAGGCGACATTTTGCACATTGTTTCCCAAGAAGACCCAATGTGGTGGCAAGCTAGACCTGAAAAGGATTTGGAAGGGATGACGGGTATTATACCATCACAGCTTCTACAGGAAAGGCGAGTACAGCTAGCAGGCTTGGGGTAATGCTAAATGTAATGGTAATGCATTGCAATGCATTACATGTTTTCAAAGTAATGCTAGTAATGTGTAATGCCTCAAAATTAGCATTACAAGTAATGCTAATGTAATGCATTACTTTCTAAAATCTAGTGTAATGCTGGCATTACATGGCATTACTTTGCATTACTATGCTTATTTATGCATGTTCACTTTAAAAAAATGTGATGAATAAATGAATAGTTGAAATTGAATTTGATTAAATTTATTTTTAAAGAAGAAGGAAATAATTCTAATTGAGAAAAAAATGTTTCAATTGTACATGTTTTACTAAAAAAGGTTTTTTAAAATTCATTTTTGAATTGTTTATGTTACTAAAGATAACAGCACAATTTCATAACATTTTTAAGAGTGTTGTTATTAAGAGTTTTTAATCATTTAAACAATTTACTCCAATTAGTTTGCACTTCAATAAGAAATGTGTCAACAACACACTATGCCCCCAGGATAATCTAAGTATCAAAACAATCTATTGTTATAAGAAGTGCTAAACACCCCAATCCCCTTCCCTTCGCTGTCACAATAGAATAGGAGACAGACATGCACCTTTAAAAGCAAAATGAATGCACTGTCCATCCATGATGAAAATCAATATCACTTCCAATATTATAACCTATTTGAGAATAATCTTACTTATTCCCTCTCTCTCTCTCTCTCTCTCTCTTGTATATTAATTACACTGTACATTAGTTTGGACTGATAGAAAATACAAGATTTATGTATTTAATCTATTATTGCACTTAATATATCCTAAGATAAAGATCGTCAAACAGTATTTTCCAGTCCAAGCTTTGACTGCTCCTGCAAAACATTTATTTAGTATAGCCCGGAAGATGGATGCATTTAAAAGATGAACCCTTTGAAACTTCGATCTTGAAGTGCAACAGCAATCTTTGTCTTAAAGTGTCCTCCGTAAAAAGAAATACGATTAAAATATATTAAGAAATATAACTGGGAAAAATCATCTGTTTATAAATTTATAAAATTAAGTGTCCAAAATTATAAAGATTTGTGTAATCTGGGGATATTTCTATATTTAGCTTTTAAAAACCGCAACATTATTTCATAAATTGTTTTTTGTTACGTATCTGATATAGTACCATGCGAAATGTCTATAAATATCATTTTACTTATGTAATATGTTGTTCATATTGCCACAATATGATTATATATTGAGCAAATAAAGAATAACTCTTGTTTATTCATTGAATTTGAACCTGATACTGAGCGTGAAGCTGTAGATATGTTAAAGAGTGTTGTATATTTGAAACATTTGCAAAAACTCTTTATTAGCTTTACTTTAAAAAAAAAGTAATGGTAATGGTAATGCATTACTTTACTCATGTAATGGTAATGTAATGCATTACTTCAAGAAAATCAAGTAATGGTAATGGTAATTAATGCCCAAATTCATGAAGTAATGGTAATGTAATGCATTACTTTACAATGTAATTCGCCCCAAGCCTGACAGCTAGTGCATGCAGCTTATCTATATATAAAACCAAAAGTTTCAAAACTAAACGTTTGTTTTTGTTTTTTCCGGGTTTTCTTTTGACAGACGTGAAATGTTGCAAGAACTTACAACAAAGAAAGAAGTAAAAAGCAGAAGAGCACGTAGGTACATAGAGTCTTTGCTCTCATTAATGTGTGTATTGTTACAACACAACGCTAATTCAATTCAGAGGAGTTTGGTAACTTTTGATTTTAGGATCGGTCAGTCCTTGTAAAGTTAGTCCTCGTATCCCAAGGTCAAAGAAAGTCAAAAAGGTCATGTATCAAGCAGTTCAAAATGGAGGTATGATGCATTCTGAATCTGCATCTTCAGCAAAGCCATACTCAACATCCTTTGGATAATTACATTTAATGCATATTTTCAGAATTTGAAATGGGCAATATTCCTACATATGAAGAGGTAGAGTTGATGAAACCCGATCCCGACCATAATAGGCCGCTCATTCTGGCAGGTTGGTTAAGGACCCTCTAAGATACATTCACTTGTCTTTTTTTAAAGTACCTAATATATCAATAAAATCAACTGTTACCATCAGGTGAATAAACATGTTTCTTCTGATGAACGCACGATGAAGACTAATATGGATGGTTTTGAGCAGTAGTTTTGACTATTGATTGTATAGAATGGTTGTATGATGGCTATAAACGACAATGATGGGAACTACTGACATTATCATTTATATCTCCAACTACAATTGGATTGCGGCCTCTAACTCCCTCAAGGGGCATTAAGATGTCGAGTGCAATTCCACTTAGCTGGACAATTCAAGAAATGTTAATGTTTTTATTGAGTCTTTTACCCCATTTAGGTGTTTCTAACGTTGGCAGGAACGAGCTGAAACAGAGACTGATGGGAAGCAATCCGTCACAGTTTGTTGATGTTGTCCCATGTACGTATTAGTCTCTTCTTTATGGAGTAAACGATTTTTGGTGTCTTTGAACACAGCCACTTACCATTCATTACTTGATCGTCTAACAATGAGAGAGAGAGAGAGAGAGAGAGAGAGAGAGAGAGAGAGAGAGAGAGAGAGAGAGTCTCCAATAAAGATCAGTGAAAGATTGGCAAACCTTTGTGAAAACTGAAAAGGCAAGACTTATTAGCATGTATGTGACAAATCAAAATTTTGAACAATGCGCATATTTTGAAAATACTTAAAGAAGGATCAGAGAATGTATATAGTTTCGGAGAAATTATTTTGAAATTACAAATACATAGGGAAAAAGATATTATCCATATCTTATTCTATGGACACAGATACCTCAAGACCACCCAAATCCTATGAAGTCCAGGGTCGAGAATACAACTTTATAACGAGGAGGGAAATGGAAAGTGCAATTTTAGCTAGAAGGTATCATTACCAATTAAGTTAAGACGTCATTAAAGAGACAGTTCTGGTCAATAAATAGAATGCTAGATGTTTCAAAACATATTCCACTACAAGATAATGTTCCATTCTTCAGATTTGTTGAACACGGAGAATACAAAGATCATCTCTATGGAACCAGAAGGGATTCCATTTTGTCTATAGTAGATTCCGGAAGAGTACCCATTTTAACTCCAAGTGCAAAGGTTGGAAAATCGTTACCCTATCATGTATCAAGTGTCAAAGATAATGTGTCCATGCAAGCATCTACAATTTAATAAATTAAAATAATACTCACCATTGAGATGTTGACACAGAAATAAATACTTGCATTTTTAAAAATAGATATTTCAATTTAAATCACGTAATATACAAGTAAATGTCATCAAATATTTAAAAGTTTAAAGGTTACACTTTGTTTAACTTAAAATATTAAAGTACAGATCCCCATCCCTAATAAACTTGAAAATTAATTCATAAATCGCATAAAACTGTTGATCTCGCGCATGTTAAGTTATATTTACTGATTGCTTTTTATCTAACAAAAAACATTTCTCGTGTGTTTACAGGCATTACGGTATTTACGAACATCTGAGATCAAACCATTCATAATCTTCATCAAACCTCCGTCTTCCGCTTGTTTTCTGGAATCACGGCTCAAATACAACGCCATGTTTACCAGCGAGGACGGCAGCGCCACTCCTTGTTCAGTAAGTTGTCGGTCCTTGTTAATATATTAACATCATCCTCCTCCATTCAACAATTTCATCTCTTAAATCGTAGAATTTGCACATGTACATACACTTTCTTTTTTTGTCGTTTGATAAGGAGGGCATCATATCAGCTGTTATTGAAAAAAGTGCCAAACTTGAGTACAACTTTGGACACCTGTTTGATTTTGTTATTGTTAATGACGACATATCACGTGCTACGGAGGAGCTTATCAAGGTAGCGGGTAGTGTATCCAAAGATCTCCAGTGGGTGCCAGCTGCGTGGGTGGAATAGAAGGACGGAAGTCTGAACCCCTCAAAATACTAGAAATATGCATATCTGATAAATCAAAATAAATTGTTGTATATTCTGTTGTTCTTCAATTTTTATGCAAAATGACAACGGTCAAATGAAAACGAGAATAAGGAAAGTGGGTGAATATCATTTGTAATCTAATTTGGTTAAAATATGGACGTATTACACCATTTACATGTACAGGAATGTCTTGAAGTGATAAGTTTATAATTCCAATATTTCAAGAGCGTAAGCGTATTTTTCTTTAAGAACAGAAAATTTTCATGCAATATTATTTCCATAAATTTTAAACTGTCAAACATCTAAATTTATTATTAAAATTAAAAAATTTGGTCCCACTTAAGTATCAATAAATGTAAAAATAATCACTTTTAAAAGAGGATAACTAGATTTATATCGTGTAAATCAATTTTTGTTTTACAAGTGTAAGAAGTGTTAGTTTCGCGTTACTCGAGTTTCTAATATTTAACGTATATAAATTAGCCACGCCTGCTAACAGCTTTATTATTGGCTCACGTTTCCAGAAGTTGTCTTTCGTCGAACAAGATTGACTGAATTAAAAAACAAAGTACCGAAGAACTGACGGGAGTTGATTTTATCGACGGTTATTTATTTTAAAATCAATAATATGTTATTTTGCATGACAAGTACAGGTAGTTTCTTAGCTGCAATAATGTAGCCCTCTCCCGATTTTTTTTTTTATTTTTTTTTTTTTGGGAGAGGGCTACAACTCCATAGGATCTCCGTAATGGTGCAAGTGCGGGAGTGATTCACTCCCGCAACGATTTCGTCTCAAATCGTATATAAATGACAATAACATCTGCATTTCTTACCTGAACTCAAATATTGTGGATGTCTATGGCATAAATAAATCCAAAAATATCAAGTATAGTCCATATATCGGTTATTTTTCGTGTATGTCAACAACGCAAGTTGAATTTGTCCGCCATGTTTACTGACCTTGACCGGTTTTATTTTGGGACAGCCAATGAGAATTTAGGAGCGGATCTTGAACTGAATATAGGAATTCCCCTATTTTAAACATAATTAACGCGGTAAATATGAATTTTCCTTTATATACCATTTCCTTAAATGATTTTTTAGTGATAGAACGAGGTAAGATCGATTATTTACACTGACATTCATGTTATCAAGCCCATCAAAACTCCAAGCGTAAATCCCATAAAATCACGCGAGAACTGTCATGGCTGCTGAAAAAGACGACTGGTAAACATGCTGATGTGTTTTATCTGGTTTTGATTCATATACGGTTAGTTTGTTCAACCTGAATTAAAAAATCATTTTATCTAAAGGAAGTCAAATATAAAATCGATCTTTTCAGACCGAAGTCAGTCGCATTAAAAAATTAATTTTGCACCATTACGGAGATCCTATGGAATTGTAGCCCTCTCCAGTAAACATCAGATATAAAAAATCGGAGAGGGCTACATTATTGCAGCTAGTAGTTTCTAATCTGTATTTGAATTACGCACATTTTTATAAAATGAATTTTCTGACTTTTTCGACACAAGAATGTTGATAAAAACCCCATATGAATCATGTTAAGTAATATTTAAAGATAGAATAAATTCAATCAAACTATGTATCAGTGATAGAAATATTTCTGGAAAATTTATGGATCCAAGCAATATTGAACTCTCGTCTCGTTCAACAAAACGCTCGGCTCTCGCTGTTAATCTCCGACAAGCAAGAGAGACTCTCTGCTTGTCGGAGATTTACTTAGACAGCCGAGCGTCGAATTGAACGTACGAGACTAAATTGAACTCTGGCGTAAGAATACATACAACTACAAAAAATATCTAAATTGTTCGTAACATTTAAACTCTGATTATTTTCAAGGTATTTATAAATATGTTTCCTTGAAAAACAATGCTTTAGCATACAATATTTCGGATTTATCAATTATTCTCAAGAACTTATTCTTGTCAGCGGCGTGATTTGTGCTTTGGTCCAAACACTGTTTCACTTTCGGTTTGTCAGAGTAACTGCATAGGAGAGTTGATTAAAATCAACTCCCCAAAATACCTCAAGTACAGTGTACATGTGTACTAGTATTGTATATGTCACAGCACTTGGAAAACGAAGCGATCTTTGCAGGTTCAGTGACTGCAAAGTGCCCGATACCTTTCATCGCAGTCGGTAGTGTGTTCAGCTTGTTATCAGCGAATCCAGACTTACCAATGAAAACGATTTATCTCATTGACTTCTATTTCATTGTTTTGAATAAAATATTTCAAAGATGCTGACCATCAAAGTCAAAACAGTGACAGTGTATATTTTAACTACATGTAGTATTACTTCTGATGTATTAATAAGACGTTACTTTACTATGCAAAATGTCTATAACATATAGCATATTACAACATTCTCATTTGAATTTCAATAAAATATGATTAATTTATTTAACATTCTCGACCTACATGTAACTGGTTCTTTCATGTCGATCTTTTTGTTAAGAAAGCTACCCACTCGATATCTGAGGATTCGTGTACCGTGTCTTTCGGTAAATATTCTATTGTAACAAATCAATTCATTTTTTAACACTTATGAACGGTTTTGTAATCTATCATTCAATTATGGCTAATTCATTCATTAAGACTATAAGGTATCCGAGGATTTTATAAAAAATATGTAAGAAGCATTACCAATAGCCCTTGATTACGTGAATATTTTAATAAAACAGATTGGAAAATTTGCTGTAACAACAATTTAAACAAATAAGAAATTCTTCTGAACATATTGCAGGTATACATGTACCTATAACGATGTGTTAGAACAGTTACACGTGAGGTAGTTTAAACATTTACAGGTAACATAGACACACTATCTAAACGATCTACTAATATTAAATACCCGTACCATTTGCCAGCGAGGGGAGGCCACGCGCCATACGCTGGGACAATACCCGATCACAGACCTTGGAGACGATAAGAAAAAGGTTCCTTCATTCAGATACTGGGCAGTCATGAACAGTGGAGGTAGATTTATCCCGAAGCTATTTACACGATAAAGTTAAATATACTAAAACAGTTTCTTTATTTAGTTTTATCAAAGTTTCTTTAAATAAAAGAATATTTATTGTTTGACTTTATTATATAAATTATAAGATTCTACCTGTATTGCTCTGGAAGTTTATTTTTTATAAAATATATAAATCAATTTTTTAGTTGCATAAACATTTTTTTATCACCATTTGAAATATTTGAAATATGTTCAATTTGACCAATGCTTACACATGTACATGTATGTATAAGATAAGCAAACAAAATAAATCTAGGCGTTATTATTCTATGAGAATCATAACATTTAAAGCCGATCTGTGATAACGGGGACACCAGTATGACAATGGCGCGGTTATGATGCATTTAAAACAGATACAAGATAACCGACGAACAATCAAGCTTTAATTAGGGTTGACATTGCCTATACGGACCGTCATGTCGACACAAACCCTCACCCAGAGGACAGCCACTAAGGGGATGTCGTAGTGCCATGTCGTCATTATGGGATTACATTGGACAACATTTCTATTTCTGGTAACACTTTCTTCCGTGGGTCACGTGATCGCTCTCTCTGTCGAGCCCGACTGTCTCCCGTACGAGCCCCCGGACTCTGACAGTGTGTTCCTGGACAGTAATGTAGAACCACCAGGGTAAGAGAAACTAACCACGACAGAATATTGTTCAGAAAAATAACCATGGGAAAAACATCGTGAATATCATTAATCGCTACACTATAATCAAATTACGAGAATGAACGTCGTATCTATCAGTTTCATAATATAAAGGAACCTGTCACCATTTTTAACGTTTGGCTCACATTCAAAATAATGTAACAGAATAAGATAACACTTTAGAGTCAGGATTTTGTGTTGTTTTAAACTTGTAGTCAAATTATTACCCAACGTTTATGCAATATTAAATTACTGGTGATTTTTTTCGCAATCTCTTTTGGTTTGAAGAAACTTATTTTGATTGTAGTATAAACGTGTGTTCAGTGAACTATACTCGGACCAAGACAGAAGACAGGCCGTGCGCCGGGATCCCCACCTCTAACTGTCCGGTGGACGTGTAAGTATTGCTGATGTTGAAAGAAAATCAAACCACAGATACAGCACTTGATAGGAATTAACACTTCACCGATAGAACAGACGATAAATAATAACAGTTTAATAATAGAACAGTTATAAGAAAACAATACTTCACTGGTGGGGCAGATGATAGAAAAAACACTGATAAACGGTTTATAGAGAACAATCACTCTTGACTGATATATCACTTAATAGAAATATCACAATTCGCTGTTATAAATTCAATATAAAGAAAAAACTTACTTCATTGATAGAAAGGCTGAATTTAAAAAAAACCCACCGGTGATAGAAATGTTGAAAGAAAATCCGATAGTTAATAGAAACAAATTTTCCTAAACAGAACTGATGATAAAATATTTAGAATATTTCACATAAATGGTAGAACAACATACCAACAGAAAATAACACTTTACTGATAAAAATAAGTGAAAGAATATTACACAAAATTGATAGAATAATCAATTGATAAAATATGGGCAACACTTGTGTATTAGGTCCAACAAATCATAACAAAATTTGTTGACCATGTTGATAATCTCTCTCAGGACAGTGATTTGTCCAAGCTACAAATGTTGTAAAGGATACTCCACAGAGTCGGACGCCGACACAGAATGTCCCGCAGGTACTTTAAACACTATTAAAGGCTTGACTTCTCTCATTTTGAAGTTTACAGAAATTCATGAGTAATTTATGTGAGAAATGTGTCGATTTTGCAGCGATTTGTGATGGTCAGATCACAAGTACAGGTGCTTGTCAAAATACAGCGGACGGTGGTCTATACCAGCTGATTAAAGGGACGAGGGTATTCACGAGTAGTGGGCAATGTAACGAGCCCGAGGTCTGCTCTAGTTGTGGCTCGGGCTTTTATGCAGATGGACCCAAATGCAAAAGTAAAGTATATTTGGTCCTCTTTACTTCATCGGTTACAAAAACGTTGAAACAAGCAATACATGTATTATTAATGCACAAAATACTTAAGATTAATGATTGTAATACAAATCATATTGAAAATAAGATTATATTCAATGGAAAATAGCTTGAAAACTCACAACTTCAAAAAATGTAAAGGTATCATTCCATATAATAATATTCAACATGGAATTCTTCTTCATAATTTTAAAGTTCATTAGATAAGAAATTGAAGAATCTTGATAAAAAGAATGTTTTTTGGTGAACAGTCTGTGCAGCCATTGCAAATTGCGAGCATACAGAGTGTTCGAATGGAACCTACACCCAATGTGTTCAATGTGAAGGGACGGTAATTAACGCAGTGTACGGGCGAGCCTTGACCCCAGCGGCTGACAACGGTCAATCTTGTCAAGGCAAGACACTTAGAGCAATAAATAACTAAATGTGACGATTTCATTACTAGGTGGAAAATACTTGAGAATCTTATTGCAAACTTACAACATGTTTAATATTAATTCTTTTTAATTACCCCCATCTGCTTACTGGTTAAAATTGTCATTTAGAATAAGTGAGAGAGTGAAAGTTTGTGTTCTGTCTTTTTTGTGTTTCTCTTAATTCATCGAACAAATGTACTTGTAATAAAAATAAAGCATTGAAAAAAATAGTTATATAACTAAACGTACTACACTCTATGAATATTTTGTAAAGACAAGATATTAAGAGCAAGATATAACTAACTTAAAAAAATCTACAACCGTGAACATCGCGTCAAGACAAGTTTTAAATGTTTATGAATCACTGTTACCCTATCTGAGTTTCCATACGCTTGTAATTGAAATATTTCGTACATTGTTTTAAGTGACATGTTCATGGAGAAGTGACAGCACACGATGCTACCCCGGGACTTGTCAAGATGAGCTAGCAACCAACTGTAACTGCTCCACCGGGTTTAGTGGCACGCACTGCGAAAAAAGTAAATACCCTTGGCTCCATATTTGTTTTGTGCTAGTATTTTAAAAAACTTTTGCGTGACTAACGTTTTTCAAACTTTCTAATTTTTAGTTACGGAACCAGTTTCTGTGACCTATAATGAAGCAGCATTAGAATTTGGAATCAGCACCAGCAAAAATCCTACCGATCCTAATAATGTCACCCAACCACAGCCAACGATATGGGCGAATGAACTGCAGTTTAACACCCTCAAGACCAGGATAACAGCTTCCTGGGTTCCATCGGTAACGCCTCCCGATATTAGGAACCATTACGTCACAGAGTTCCAAGTTGGTCTTGTAGAGGGCTCCGTCGATTATGAACTCACACAAGGTAGTGCTTGACAGTACATCATTAGACATATTTTGAATTTAAACATTTTAACAATGCACAAATCATGTTGCATCTTTAAGCACTGAAAGGATTACTATATATGGTATGTTTTCTGTAGCATCTGGCCTTTTGGTGACCGGTACCAAGAGTTGTAGCGACCTCACCGTACTGGCCCCTAAGACGTCCGCTTACACCTGTGAAGTGGACTTTACGTTTGCTAGTTTGTTCAGTCACAATGACACGTACGTAGAGAGTATTTCAGTCATTCTATGCTGTATAAAAGAGTAAAATCCGTATGAGTTATCAGTGTCATTACCTTAGTTTACTCAATAAAATTATTATAAAGACGTGATTTTTAAATAGGTTGAAGTGGTCCTACAAAATGAAAAATGGTGGATTTGTCAAAGTTTTGAATAGAGAAACATCCACTGAAGATATATTTTACTACGAAGGACAAGAATCAACGGCCAGTTACATTTACCATTTCGACTCGGTAAAACCAACTTCCGGTAGTGATGAGCCGCTGGTCGCACCCGACCTTACAAACATGGTAATACTCCTTTCTTCAAACTAGTAAATAAGGTTATCAAAATATAATTGAGTATATACCAGGTTTCGATCTGATTCCAAATGAATATCTGTTGTTCTTAGTCCCTGATTACGATAACATGGAACAATTGGACAGATGACCTGTCGGGAATATCTCATTTTGAATATGAGCTCACAGATATCGGATACGGAACGACAACGCTTGTGAAAAAGGTCTCCAATATCACTGCTGATGTTGAATCGGTATGATACTACTTTTTTCTCATTTCATTAGTGCATACTAATTCTGTATGTGAACTTTGTTAAACGCATATTTTTTTCTATTTTCACAGGAAACATTTACAGCTCCTGCTGATGGGCTTTACCAAGTTGTTCTTACATGCTACGATCTAGCCGGGAATTTTAAGTCTGCCCGACAAATATTTCTCTATGACAGTTCCTCTACAATCGACATCACCCCAGGTCATAAGATTTCTGACTCGTTGTCCTCCACAAACACTACCCACACGTGGGTCGTGACCCCCGCCACTAGTGTGACGATAGAGTGGGATGGACACTTTGTGAACACTCGCCATAAAAACAACCAATGGCTGACGGGTGTTAAGGCCTATGGTGGGATAGACAAGACCTCTAAATATGAAGACAATACAGGAGTTATTACAATTAACAGCATTGATCATGAGGACGGTAAGTGATGAGTAGTAAATAAAAAACGTGTTCGAATGGTTTTGAATTTGAAGAATATCTACATTACACAATTCTATCTTTGTCTAGGTATCACTGATTTTAAAGTAAAATTGGAAGTAAACAAGGACGAAACAACAGTGACGCAACAAATTGCAGAGTATTCAGTGTTCAACATCCACAAACAGTCAGAGACATTCACAGGAATCACGTGGGGCGATGGAGATCGCATGAAGATAACAGTGACTGCTTTTGACATAATGGGCATGACTCGAGAAGACAATGTTGTACTGTACAAAGATATGACACCCCCAAATATTACAAATCTATGGCTAACCCAAGATGACGAACTTGGTGTAAATGTGTTTGGTCTGACAGATTTTAATAAAATGACGTAAGATGTAGTAGAATTTTAAGCTCAATTTAGCTCATTATTAATTATATCAATCTGGATGCCACAAACCTGTTTTGTATCTGATGTATAACCTTTTTTTTTTGCAGCATTGAGTGGTCAGCAGAAGATCTACATAGTGGCTTAGATAGTATAACGTGGAGAATATACGATGCAGATGACACCACATTGCAGCATGGAATAGAACATGTTCCTCCTCAAGGAAATTCAGAGGTACTTTGCAAACTCAAATTCTAAATTCGTCGATAAACACTGTACTTGTATATGGTTAAAGTCCGGTGTATTAATTCTATTGTTTGCAACTGCAGAATATGACAGACTGTATCGACAAGTATCAGACAACTGCACGTGGAGCAAATTGTTATTGCACTGCATTTGTCGGTTGCTTCCATCGCCATTTTGTTGTCAAACCAACCGTCCCTAGCAACGGTCTTCAGGGTGTCCATGATGCAGATTATTTCATAGAAGTGGTGGCTACCAACAAGGCACAGCTCCAAACAGTAGCACAGACAAGAGTAAGACCATATAGACTTGTGGATTTTGTTTTTATAAAGGAGGGAAACATCTTGACTTTTTGTATACTTATGCTGTACTTCTGTTGTGTGAATAGATCAGTGTTGATACAACCCCGCCCCATGCAGGGTTCGTTATGGATGGGTCGCTTGGACAAGATGAGGTCGATTACCAGCAAGGAATGACTCTGCAAGCTCATTGGTCGGGCTTCTTCGACAGAGAAAGTGGCGTTCGCTTCTATCAATATGGTTTTTCCACTGAATGTTTAACATCTGAAAACTTTTCTCTCGTTGCAAACAGCAGCACTATTGTAAGTCATTTTGTGTGTAGTACATTTTTTTTAAATTGAATTAATTTTTGTACTTATTAATAAAAACATTAACGTTTGTGCATGTAAGTTGGATGTTATGTTTCAGGTTAGAACAACCACGTCCAATGATGCAAGCATGACAGTGACATCAGAGGATACTTATTACATCACAGTTGTTGCGTATAACGCCGCATTCATGCCCTCAGACCCAGTTTGCTCTGATGGAGTGACCATAGACACAAGTGACTCTCATATCAAAGAATTGTCTCTCAGTAACGCTCGAGTCAGAGGAGGGTTGGTCGTAGCCTCCGGGGAGTACTGGATGATCTCTGACGACCGATCCAGGAAGAGGATATACAACACAACAAGCTGCAGGTTCAATGTCATGCTATAATTTGAAGTTATCTATTCTCAAAGAAATATATTAACAGCTGTTTTCTTAATATTGTTACAGTTCCAAAGCCACCGCCATTACAGGCTTAGATTTGATTCCCATTGAGAGAGACCCCGATGGTAATATTATGGAGGTTGATGGAGATTCGGTTTGTGCGAGTACAGCAGGTGCCCCCGCAGATCTGACCCCTGTCCTCTCAAGTGCTACAACGGTGCGGTTTGTATACGTACATAATTCTAAAAAAAATTGATGCCTACCTAAAAGAAGTATGCTTAAAAATAGAAATACTGGTTTAACAAGAGAAATATAATGGAATTGTATTTTAGTATCACCTGGATTGGTTAGAAAATGCCGGAAAAAGTGGGATTTATAACTTCGAATTCGGAATAGATTCTACCCCAAACAGTGCCAGCCCATCCATTTTGCCGTTTACATCAACTGAACACCACCCTAGCTTCAGACTTCCGGCAAATGTGCTGCCCCTCAATTCTGAATTTTATTTAACCATCAAAACCATCACCAAAGCAAACAAAGAAAGCATTCAGGTATAGTGGTTATAACAAGGATCGCTCCTCGAGAATAATTTTCATTGAAAAATGTGTAAGTGTTCATTTCTGTACTTCATTTTTTGAAGAGTGTGAAATGTATCCTGGATGTCACGGCACCAGTTTTTACTGGCACAGTGACAGTCTCGATCAGTAGCGACAACAAATACCTCACGGCGTCATGGCTGACAGCAATCACCGATACAGAAGATCCGTTTGAATTAGATATAGAATTTGCAATAGGTATGTAACAATATATTTCCAGTTCTACCATAAATTGCAGTAGACAGTAAGCATGACAATATATTTGGTTTACAACATTACGTTCTAAATTTAGGAACTGAGGTATACGGAACACAGATTCAGAAGTTCAGTCCTCTTCAAACTGGAGGAAGTTGTACGTCACTGAGCCCCGCCCTTTGTACAGGTGTCGCTATAGACTCATTGGACTGGGATCTGCATGGCTTCCACGTGTATTACGTCACTGTCAAGGCTACGAACAGGGCAATGCTGTCTACACAAGCCGTGTCGCCTCCATATGAACACGGAATACAAAAAGTCACTGTTGGATTAGTGATCGAAATACCACCAGCGGTTAGAAGATACACGAAATTTCAAAAGAATTATCAATTTTAGAAACTACGAAATAAAGAAATAAGTATCACTATTAAATAAGTATATTCTTGATTATTCTTATTCTTACAGGATAATAGGCCATACATTCCAGTACTGGTAAGATTTACCTGTAACTTTACTGAAATTTGTTATATTTTATGCGCTAATATTTATTGAAAAAAGCATTGTTTTAAAATATTAATTAATGTTATGTCGTTTAAGGATATTGAGGACATCGATTTTCAAAGCGAGACAGACAAGATTTCTGCGCGGTGGAGCGGTTTTTATCACCCACATTCAAACGTGACTTTCACGATGTCGGTTGGCTCCACTAAAGGAGGGACTGATGTGGTGAATGCCCAGAATGTGGGGACTAACACCAAGTACACCCTCACCGGCCTCTCCCTGACCAACTTACAAGTAAGAATAAGAGATCTCGCGAACAGTGGGGAAGACTTAAGGGGTATTAATAAAAATATATATAATTATCAGAAAATCACAGTGCGTAATTATTATATTGAAACCTAGGTATAAAAGCACATAATATCCAACACAGTTTAGACTGTTGACGTCAATAAAATCGTATCTTAAATGTCATAATTGCAAATTATTATTCACCATTTGACTTTCCCAATAAGCAAAGTTGAAAAATCAAAACAAATTACGAAATCTTTGTTTTGAAGACGTATTACGTGAGCATCACGGCGTCTACGCCCTATCAAGATACCACTGTGACGTCAGACGGAGTGACGGTGGTACAGGACAATACACCGCTCTCTTCTGTCACCATTAATGACGGCGTACCATGCACCATGAATGGTAAGAAGTTCTAATTTATATGGAATTGGTTAGATAAACATCTTTGTTTATCAGGTGTTTTGTTTTCCTCAAAATCGATACACTCGTTTTCTCGTTCTTTTTAGTTGACAACAATATGACGGTCTTTACCCATCATGACGTGGTAAGTTAAAATGACGTCAAAAATCAACGTATATCATTTAGTTCTTTATAAAACAAAAAAAAAGAAGATATGGTTTGAAATTTACCGTAACAATCTTATCATAGGACAATCGTAAGAAGTGTGAGGATGACATTGACTACCAATCGTCCGTCACGACGCTGTCGTCTCACTGGGACATCCCCGCGGGCGAGGACCACTACCTCACCGACGTCTTTATCAGGGTCGAAGTAAAGAATGGAGGTCAGTGACAAAGAATTGATACAATATTCACTGCTATTTGATGATGCTTTGGTTTCATCAATATTAGTTGATTACCAATTTTCGTATGTTCATTGAATGAAGTGCAGGTTCTAATTACATAATTATTGTATTTTAAAATAAGATTATTGGCCACGAATTTACCTATCTTCTCATAATTAACAACGAAAAGGAATGTTCACTCATATAATAAAATCACAGTATCTTAACAACAGTGTTTTGTCATTTTTTGTCCATTTGGCTGTCGAGATAAGAGAAAAAATAATGAGAGTAATGATATGTTTTTATCGATGTAAAAACCAAGACTGACTTACATAAATCTACAGGGTCCTGGTCAGGAGTGACAGAGTGGGTGTACCTGATGACCCACTACCACCACACCTTCACCGGCCTGAACCTCTCTCCGGGCCACACCTACAGGTCCTCCGTCAAATTATGTGCCAGACTCTTCTGTTTTGTCCCTATTAATAGCAATGGTGTAACAGTACTGGCTAATAACCCTATTACTGGAGCCCTGACTATAAACCACCAAGGTTCCGGAACTGAAACGGTTCGTTGGAAAATTTTACTTGAGATATTTGTTAATAAATGATAAAAATGTTGCAATATTTTTGAAAATAAATGAGATACATTTACCTTTTCTCAGCTGGCCATAGAGTTTGATCAGTTTTACGACCCAGATGTTCTTCTCCCTGGCGATAAATATAATGTAGTTGATAAGTATGAATATGCAGTTGCCGACAATTCAACCAATGGCAACGTGCACACAAGATGGGAGACCATTACTTCTGCTCCTTCTGGACAAAAGGTACAGTGGAATCTCCAACTACTGTATCAACTGTTAAAAATTCCCACTTGTTACTGACAATGTTTTAAGGATACATTTTTTTATTTGCATTTAGATATCTTTCACGGTGACTCTGACTGGTACAATGGATTTTAGTAAGTGCAGAAACATTGTCATCAGAGGCTATAACAAAGCAGGGCTCCATAGCACGGTATCTGCTGGCATCAAAGACTGTGCTCAGTTCAATCCCATTCTGATTGTCCCCAATGTCATCGTAGATGCCGTGGGTCCCGCTGATCCAGCGGACGGTAACGTACATTCCCGTGCAAATTCAAATTGGTTCATGTGTGTTATTTTGTTTGGGTTTCAATTAAATACATGTTCAGTTAACCAAATTAAGGTGACGACTTGCAATTTTCAGACAAGAATGGTTTAGGCGTGTCTCTTCCGGAGAATGCCGTTTGGACTGTGGCTGATGCCGACTACACGCCATTTCGGACAGTATTATCTGCTGTCTGGCATTCTGGGAGATATTCCTCTTATAAGTGGGCCGTTATAGAAGACAGAAGCCCAGAACCAGTCACATACAACAAACAGACTTCTCCTCTGTCGCTGAGAGACCCTTGCTCCCACGCTGACGTCGTACATTCCAAATGTGGAACTACGAGTATGCTCTGTGTCAATAGTTTACTGTATACAGGGTTATTTTCGCCCAGTGTTATTTTCCCTCTTCCTCACTTTCGCCCCATCTTGAATTCGCCCAAACATAGTTGTTTTGTTTCAAAGTGGAATAATTTGAGACATTTGAGAATTAGCCTGCTGATAACGAGGGCGAAAGAGGCAAAATTGAAAAAATGACAATAACAAACTGTCAACCATCTCAAAAATCCATAAAACGAAATACAAATTCAAAGCAGAGCAACACAGACCTCTAAAAGATAGAGGTAGGATCAGGTGCCATGGAGGAGTTAGCATCCTCTGCTGACCTGTCACACCCGCCGTGTGCTCTTTGTCGTAATCGGGAAAAAAATCGGAAAAGTCCGTAGACAATTAGGTGATTAATTATGGTCTAACAATTAGCATGCGAAAGTAAAACGGAGGCGAATATTTCCCTGTATACAGTTCACATGTATTTTGTGTCACGTATCTTACCATCAGATTAATCAATAATGGTTTCAAAATAATATACACTGTTTTGCAGCAAATGAATTTGTAAACGTCATTTTCAATGAAAACGAATATTTGGTGCATGGAAAAACCTACACGATATGTATCCATGCCGACGAGGAGAATGTGACCAATGAGCTCTGGACAAACCTTCTACCTGAGCTTAGTGTGTGTACTGACGGGGTGGTCGTGGATCTCACTAACCCCACAGTGGCAGATGTCTGGCTTGGAAACGTTAAAAATACCAAATACCAGGTTAAACAAATACTATCAGACTAGTTATTCCGTTGTAGTGAATAAAACAAAGGCTTTTACTTGATTTCAGTTGAGACTCTCTTTAATGTTTTCATCTATTTGTAGGTTGCTGCGTCTGACTTTTACGTCAACTGGAAATCGTTTGTTGACATTGAGGAACTTGGGGTAGGAAAACACCATACGGGCATCAGTTACTACGAAGTCATCATCGGTATGTCCAGTGTTTGGAAACAATACTCTTTTTTAAAACTAGGATCAAATAAATGCAAACCATAATATTAACGATTTCCATTCTTAGGATCAACGGAAGGAGGAAATGACGTCGTGGACAACACAAATGTAGGGGTGGTTAACCACGCCCACTTTGGATCCCTTACCTTGCACTCGGGTCACAAATATTACGCAACAGTCACAGGTATATATTTATTTATCCATTCATCCGTGTATGATGCAATATGTGTGTTTTCGAAAACGTTGAATTTTTTTTCAGGATATGATTTTGTTGGAAGAAAAGCCAGTAAAACTTCTGAGTCTGTCATTGTGGATTTCACGCCCCCTGTTATCACTGATGAGCCAATCAAACTTAAAAGTGGTCGACACATTATATCAACAACCGAAGTTTCTGTTTGGTAACATTTTAAAACCTTTTTGAGTCCAATATTTTGCCAAATCTTACCTAGTTTGATCATGTAAGTAATTGCAGTAATTTCTCACAACCTTTGTTTATTTATGCTTTTGATTTCATAGCTGGTCAAATATTTTCGATGACAAGGAAAGTGGACTTGATTATTTCTTGTGGTCTGTTGGTTCCATGCCGGGATATAATGATATGATGGAATTCAAGAGAGTTAACGATGTGTGTGCGACGAATGGTCCTTCAACGTTAACCATGGAAGAGGGGCATGCTTATTACATCAACGTTAGAGTAAGTATTGTCGATAGTCATCCAAAATACATTAAGTTAAGCATACAAGTGTCATGCTGTATAAATTAAAGTCATTTCGTTCATAGGCTTATAACAAAGCTGGTCTCTCTACTACTGTGACGTCATGGGCCTTTACTGTGGAGGCCTCGCCTCCAGTTGCTGGTCACGTGTTTGATGGCGACAAATCACAAACCTCAGACCAGATAGATCTGGATTTTCAAACACATTTAGACTATTTATCGGCTTACTGGAAGGGGTTCAATGACCCCCATTCTACGATCACTGAATACTACATCAGTATCGGCACGTGCATCCTCTGTCAGGACGTGCTTCAACATCAAGCAATAGGAATCGTTTACGGTACATATGTTTCATGTTGTTTTTGCAATTGCAATGTTTTCTTTGCATAAACGATATCATTTGTTTTTCAAGGTAATAATTTGAAAATTTCATAAGTTTCTTATGATATTTAGAATATCGACTTACGGGTATCGGACTAGCCGTCGGAATGACGTATTACACGTCAGTTACCGCCTGTAATACAGCAAACCTGTGCACTACCGTGACCTCTGATGGCATCATCATTGATAATAGTCCGCCAAGTCCAGGGCGGGTGAAGGATGGACCTGGAACGGAAGACATTGAGTATCAGGCTTCAAGGTTAAACTTTCTCTTACGAGTCGTTTTATAGTTTTTACTTGGCATGCAATGAGTCTTTCATAATATTATCTTCAATTTGTACGGGTTTTGTTTCCTTACAGATCTCACATTTCAGCATCTTGGAATGGTTTTTCGGACCCACAGTCAGGATTGCAAAAATTCGTCTGGAAAGCAGGAACCAAACCAGGTGGAAATGATATATTCAATGTGACGTTCCAGCACCTTCATTTAAGCCTGTTTGCGAGAAGCTTACCCCTTCCTTCCAATCTTCTAGTTGGGGTTAGGATTTATGTAACCGTTGGCTGCTATAATAACGCTGGTATGTAATAAACTTTTTTTTTTAATTTTGAGGTATTTTACGATGATCAATCGAGTATAGTACCTCTTAACCACTGTAATGCTGTGAATAAAAAAAATAAAAAAATAAATCTTTGGTGTTTGTGATCAACAGGTCTGTATGTGGAATCATCATCTAATGGTTTTATCGTGGACGATACTGCTCCTGAGATCGCCTTAGAGCCTTCTTTTCCCGCCAATCTGGTGACGTACGACACTGATACTGACCAGTTTTACCAGGTACATAGGACAACGCTCAAAGTGGAATGGCAGGCCAGCGATCAAGAATCTTACATCGAACGCCAGTATCTCACTATTAAGTCCCATATTGGGGGAGAATTTAACAGTGCTCCTACACAGGTACTTGATAATGAAATCGTCATAGATTATATATCAGTTAATCATTATTGTGATTGAAAGATTTAATTGCAGAAAAAAACCGAAAAGAGCCTCGCTAGTAGAATTTATGATATATAGATCTCTTAAATCCATCATTTCGTCTTATAGATCAACGGAATAGTACGAGACTACACGTTCAGCGACTTAGACCTGCATGATGGGGTGGAGTACTTCGTGGTACTGATAGCCTGTAATGGAGCGGGACTCTGTTCCAACGCCACCTCCAAACCCCTGCTGGTGGACAGCACGCCCCCAAACAGAGGTCAGTCTGTAACCTCCATCTCTCAACAGTTTACTAATGAAGACAAGTTAATGTCATCCAAATAGAATATTATGACCCCACTATCGATATCCTCCTCATCATTGTGGAGTTTGAATCGTCAAAATGCTGGCAAAAATGATTTTACCGTGCGTTTTTGTACAGTGAGAAAAAGTTCGTCTGCCGTTAACACATGTATAATTATTTTTTCGTTTATAATTCATTTTCTAGGGATGTTTGCCATTCAGACAGACCATGCCGCCAATCTGTCCCGCCATGTTGATGGTCACATGACCTGGACGTACAAGAAGACGGTGTCGGTACTGTTGGCGTGGATAGGATTTGATGACAGTCACTCAAATATCCGCCATTACAGTGTCAACATTGGATCCTCATTCTTTTCATCGGATCTGAATCAAGTACTTAAACAAAACACCAATTACTCTTTCTACATATCAAAATTGTTTCTTCTTTAGATGCTTTCTTGATGATATTCGTTTTCTATTGCTCTAGGACCCTGGAATACCATTTGTTATTCCCCATAATAACACCGGTGAAACGAAAGAAAACGAAGGCATTGTGCAATCGAGCACTCTTCCTACACAGAGCCTCACAAGGCATACTTTTATATACATCCACATGTGGGCAGAAAACATGGTTAGTGCGTTTCCATAACAGTTGCTTCTTAATCCATGTATCAAGCTTGCGGTATTTAATTAGATCCAATCGGTTTATTTATTGTTTCGTAGGCTGGACTGAAGAGCGCCATCATTCATTCCAAATTCAAGAAAGAGGCTGGTGGTCCTCTTCACTTAGTTCGGCGTTGTGATGCCTACACGTGTGAAGGTCACTGTACCTGCGCAGCCCAGGACGAGAGATGTCCAATCAAAGCATCTCTTACATGCGTCAATGACACAGACAGTGAGACTAATTTTGTCTTCTTAATAATCCTTTTAATACTGATATACCTTTTTGTTATATATTTGTTCATTTCTATGATTTAATGTTATTTCATTTTTAGCTGGTTCACACAGTATTGTCATGGTTACGGACCACATCGGGTTCGGATCCAACGACGTAGATTACACGCCTTCAGACACTGTACTGCAAGGTTCTTGGACAATCACGCAGATTCAGAACTACAAGCCTGTCTGGTACTTAACAAGTCAAACTTAAAACTACAGTAAAACACGCTTATAACGAAGTCCCAGGGACGTTCAATTTTACTTCGTTATATGCGTAATTCGTTATATCCGTCAAGTTTACAACATGTAATAAAGTCACGGGGAATGAAAAACACTTCGCTGTAAGCGTCAATTCATTATAAGCGTGTTCGTTATAACCGTGTTTTACTGTATTTTGATAAACCAAAGAAGGGGCGAAATTGCAAATTATTTGAAACATTGAATAATAAATGGATAAATTAAGTTTCGATTCGAGCAAAAAGGGTCTCGCTGTATATATATTCCGATGACGCTGGAATTAAAGAAATTAAAAAAGAAGTAGAGTATATTATGTTTATATACTATATATTATGAAACGAATAAAGTAAATAATCTTTATTCATTATGCTTGATAGTTGCCGTCTTTGATTAATTTTTAATGAACAGGTACCAGTGGAGTGTCGGGTATACCAGTGAAGACGCCCCAGAAGGCGTCTTTGATGCGTCCTCAGAACTCGTTTGGCATGACGCAGCGTCAATCACTCAAATGACCTTCACCACAAAGAAAGGTTTGTTTGCGCGATGTTTCCATCATTAAAAAATCTGTTAGATAAACTTTCTAAAATAATTTATTTATTACATTACACTGGAAGATAAAGTGCTTTGTATCTATATGTTATTGTAATGCATTTACTAGGCAAAAAGCTGAAACAAGGAATGAAATATTCATTCTTTGTACGAGTGTGGTATTCAACAACTGTGTTTGGCGACTTTAAGTCTGATGGAGTGATCGTCACAAGTCAACCTCCGATTACAAGCGTACTGAACGGGGCAGCGGTATGTTGTTTTAACAATAAATTGATACAAACAAAGCCTCCTTGTCTTTCCTTTAGAGAAATTGTCTAAAATGGTTAAAAACTAGTTTTATATTTGGTTTAGGTTACAGAGGTTAGAAGATACAGTAAAATAAAAGACATGGACTTCATCAAGTTTGGTTCACAAATCACAGTCGATTGGGCCCACAAGTTTGTGAATGCTTCTAATGATGTTTCCAAAATCGAGTTATACGTCAGTACCAGGCCTGGAGGTATAAACATTTCTTCATACAAGCAATGCTTGATTTATATAATTTAGTAATGATTTGATAAATTACTAACATAAATATTAATTAATAATACATGCACACATTAGGTCATAATATTCACTCGGAGGCGACCAGGTTGGGTTCTTCTGACACAAGCTTCAATATTCTGACTATGAATGGTAGAAGTGGGGTGCGGTACTACAGCAATGTTATTGCCTACACCCATTCTGGTATACACCGTACGGAGTCCTCTGACGGGTTTGTCCTTGATTCAGATCCACCAATCAAAGGGGTCGTCTACGACGGTCCAGGTGACGTCAACTATCTATTTTCACTATCAAAAAGTGGTATCCCAATATATGTGAAACTTTTGTATGCATGAACTATTACATTGTGTATTCAGGTATCACTTAATATTGATCGATCTCCTAATGTTAAGATGCTGCGTTTATGACTTTTTAAAGAAATGGAGGATAGAATAGAGATAGAAAATATTATCAGCGCAAAGTAAGGTAACAATTTAAAAATATTTTGCAGGGTTGAAAGATTTACAGTTCCAAGATTCTGAATCTATTGTGGCCGCTCACTGGCACGGTTTTATTGACCTGGTCTCTGGCATAAGATGGTACCACTGGTGTGTGGGTTCCACCCCCGCGTTGTCTGGCCCTGCTTGCGATGTGGTGTCTTGGAGGAATGTAGGCCTCCATACCAGAATGACATTACAGCTGTCAACCACTCTTCCAAGTAAGACTGGCTGGCTTTGTGAACATTGTCCTGAGTTATAAGTCAAATTTACTAGACGTAGTATTTTATATTTACGCATATTTACTATCCACGTAAGATTATATGTTGTTAATATATATGCATTATAAAAGTTTGTTTTTTCAGGATTAGAATTACGAATTACGAATATCAGATTGATATTCGTAGTATAAGAAATCCTACCTCATAAAATTGATTTCTTTTTCTTTTTTTCAACTTTGTAGGGTGTGTGTATAACAAGGTGTATGCTACCGATGTAGTAGGATTTAACTCCCCTGTGGCTGTATCCAATGGTTACTGTTCCGACACTACGTCACCAGTTCCTTTGTATCTGGCAACTCTGGAACACAATATTGTTGTAAATGGCGCCTTCAACACATATAAACATAGTGTCAAATTTACGGACTTGAACACGACAGACATTTGTGATGGGACCAATAATATCGGGGTCCCCGGGTGGTTCCTTCAGCCCGATGCTTGTGCCGTTATTGTGGAATCAAGTTTATCCCAGACTGAAAACTTTTTCATCCACGTGCGTGGTGGGGTTCAGCAAGAAGTGTCACTCTCCCCAGGCTTACACAGACTAACTTTTGTTTCTAGTCACGTGCATATTAACGCTGCAAGAACTGCAAACCGAGAGGGATTTGCATCGCTTGGTGTACAGCGCCACATTTTCATATTATACACAAAACCATACCGCCAAGATGGGCATAGTTTAGAATCAGAAAGAAAGATATTGTCGTGGCATAATCATACATTCTACTTCAATGTCACTAGAGAGGGAATGTATGACCTTGTGTTAGGGTCGGTAGGTCATCATAGTGGGCTCTATATTGATGACGTCAGGTTACAGTTGGTTAATACAAGTGACGTAACTGGTTTGGTCAGCAATGACACAGTTCACGGCCATACTACGTTTTTGCACGAGTGGTCTTCTGTACATGCAGGATGGAGCTTCTATAATCCAGGACCAAGTCCAATTACAAACTATATGTGGGCTATTGGTATGTTAGAAAAATCATTCAAATTAAGTTTTGTTTACTGCGTAAAATGTTTGTCTGATCTTGTTTTAGTATTGCTTATTTTTCTGCTTTTAGGTTTCTCTCACGGTGGAATTCAGATTCAAAATTTTAAAAGCACTGGTTTAGTTCCATTTGGTTCTAAGAACGATGTGACATTGGTACACAATGCCTCGGTATATTATACAGTCATAGCGAGTAATGCAGTCGGGAAAATGGCCGTATCGTATTCGGGGAGAATTCTTGTTGATTTGACCCCTCCACTAATACCAGAAGTCAATGATGGACGAGGTAAGCGGAAATGTTTGTTTGGTTTTTTTTTCTTTTGTTAATGTTAATTAATGATTTATTAATGAATCATCAATTATAATCTCAAAAGGTCATACTAAAGATGTTTATCTCATAAAGGTCCCGATGAAGATTTCAGTGGAATCAGCACAGTGTTCGTGAACTGGGAGGCTAATGACCCAGAGTCTGGAATACGAATATGTGAATGGGCAGTTGGTAAGTGGGTGTTTTATAGAAAATTCAAATGTATATCTATTTATGTATTTAGTTTTCCCCTGCCCTAGTATTTTTATTGACAGTCGTAATTTTGATCCTTCGAATTTTGGCACAATTTCCAAAATTTCAATAAGTTAGATGTGTATTCAAAAAATTACGAACAATACTATATGTAATATTCAAAAAATTCTTTACAAATTCACAAACTTGTACATTTTTTATTATCTCTGAAATTTTTCAAAATGGCACACAGATTTGTTGTAGAAATATAATTCTGCTATTTGCTGTACTGTTCAGGTTATTCGCCAGAATCTTCTGACCTGAAGAAGTTTAGCGTTATGACGACGTACTCCGGATACATTGACGTCAATTTCACGGACACGGAGAACAACACTATCTACAGCACTGTCCGATGCACGAATCACGCAGGGCTTATCACGTACGCTTACTCCGACGGAATAAAGATCTCTCAAAATGCACCAAACTCATCCAACGTTCAAATTAGTCACGTGGCTCTGTCTCAGACCGAATATTCTCCATCCGACGGATTTCAAGGGGTTTCCGATTCCCTGCGATTGTATTGGTCTGGATTTGATGACACTTTTGGAATAAGCTCCCATAAAGTAAGATCCATGACTGACTTGTAATTACATATATCTAAGCCAAGATCTCTTTTTCCGGATTATCAAATTGTATGTTTAAATTCATACTATTATTCTCAGATGGAGATCGATTTTGACAAGTCAGAGGATGACCTGTTCACAACCATGACATTTGCACAGAATCAGACGGTGCAGTACGTACACCTTAGCAAGCTCGCCATGAAAGATGGTGTTCAAAGGGTCAAGGTCAATACGAAAAATGCTCTTGGAATATCAAGCGAACACGTTTTTTACAATGTTTCGTTATACACTTTGCCTCCAGTCCGGAACAGTAAGTGGAAAAGCCATGTAGTTATAATAAATATTATATTTAGGTATTCTCGTTAAAACTTTCGGGTTTGTTTGTTTGTTTGTTTTATTTTGGAGGGGGTGTGGCTTTGTACATGAAATAATGATAAGGTAGGGTAATGATGTATTGGCTTCATTTTTTAATAGATAGTTTCAATCCAAAAGTGACTTGGAATGCGGCGACCCAGAAGTTTAGTGCTTCGTGGCCTGATGTATTTTTCTCTCCTCATCCTCTAAGGTTTGAGGTCTCTGCTGGTTTAGCTGAGGGTGGAGCCGAAATTTTACAATGGGCGGAAACGTTGAACACCACACTGGAGTTTGAAATGCCCAAAAGCATAACAGACTTTAGAGGATATGACGTTTTTGTTTATATCCGGGCAATTACAGTTGGAGGGTTTTACACTGGTGTGAAAGGAAAAGTGAAATTGCCGTCGTAACGATTTACTTTATCAAGGCCATTCTGTTGGTGCTTCTATAAAAATGGCGCTTTAACATATATGAAACTAAGTTACCAATCTATTTTCATTCATTATTTTTTTTTACGAATCGGAAATACAAGAGTACTTTTCATCTTGTTCATTAATGAAAGATACAATGTACATGTATAATGTCGTTAGTAATGGTTGTGTAGTATCGAAGACTTGTGTATCAGCTGTTGTTTCTACCAGTATTTTGGTACCTGTTGTAAAGGATGCGAATTCATTCCACTTTGGGTTCTGTGAAATTATAGTACAGTATTCTAAACATAGGACCTTAGTTTCTCTCTGGTGGGTTTCAAAATATACTTTTCACCTAAAGGAACAAATTCTTAGTAAATATATGAGCGCTGAGTCCTTGAATATACCCATCAGAAACTTGTCTTCTGTCCCTGTGTAAAGTAAAAAGTAACTTTGTACGAATGTTGTACTTTGCACAAAAAATCGCCTTTAAGTTAATATTCGTGCTGTCCAAGTCCAAAGTTGTTTCTACTTTTAACATTACCTCTAAGGCACAAATATTCAATCACGTGATTTTTTTATTTATTTTTCATTTATGCAGATGCAAGTATCTCGTAGACTGAGTTTTTGATGTTCTATTCTGTCAGTTATACAGACAATCCCCTTTGAGTATCCATACCATTTATATCCCACAATGTGCTCAAAAATTAAAATCTATATGTACAGTTTGTTGATTTCTTAGTTGCAGAAGTAACACTATACTAGAAAGGATAATGTTGGAAGTAGAGATTGGTTGGGTTTTTGCTCTTTAATTTCAAAACGACATTTCCTCCTATATCTACGGTTTTGTGTTTCGTTAAACATAGAATTCACTTAAAGGGACTTGGACACGATTTTATATTAAAATTTTCTTTTTCTTTTTTATGTATAAAATGGTTTATTTGTTCATTTTGAATTATTGACCAAAATATGAATGTTGGAAGTCAAGTTATAAGAGAGATACAGCGGTAAGAATTCATTGTTATGCATACAAAGCTCGAGTCTTATATTTGTTTACAAATAAAGTAAAGTATGGAATTACCATTTCTTTGACCAAATTAACAAGTAAAACTGATTCAATATGTTCATAGATAATATGATAAACAGAAACAAACAAAATTTAATTAAGAATTTTACCAATAAAACACATTTGTTTACAAAACAAAGATTTTCAAACTCTGTATTTTGCTTATAACTCAATGTTTGACTTTCAAATTTTGATGAAGCATTAAAAGTACCTATGATAACCATTCTAAGCATTAAAATTGGAAAAATAAAATTTTGAATTTTGAGCTCAAATCGTGTACAAGTCCCTTTAAGCCTTATATATCTGTTGTCTGATTAATGATTCAGTTTATTTCTGTCATGATGTATGTTTACTTTTGGGAAAAACAATTTCTTATTTTAAAAAAATGTACAGTTTTTTGTCAAAATGACAGCAATTTAATATATTCATTTTTTGTGGTTTTTCTTTCTTTCTGGATTTGCGTATTTATTCAGATTTGAGTATACACATACTATCAATTGTGTGAAAATAAAAGATTTTAATTTTGTGACTCCCAGTTTTTCGAAAGAATAAAGACAATGGGTTTAGGAACAAATCACTACACGTCTTTCATCATGTTTAATTACCGTTAGTGGTCGCCTTTAATCATGTTGTTTCTGTTTGTTTTATCACATAAATCTTTGAATAATTTAGATGTGTGTTTCTTTTTTGGAGTTGATTTTAATCAACTCTCCGGCAAACCGAAAGTGAAACAGTGTTTGGACCTAAGCACAAATCATCACCGCTGACAAGACGTAGATCTGGAAAATAATAGATAAATTCGGTGAACTGTATGCTGTACCTTAGTTTTTCAGTATTTATAAATACCTTGAAAATAGTCAGATTTTATATGGTACGAACAATTTAATTGTTTTTTGTAGTTGCATGTATTCCTACGCCATAGTTAAATAATTATAGTCTCCTTCAACCAGACGCTCGGCTGTCCCCGTAAATCTCCGACAAGCAGAGAGCCTCTCTTGGTTGTCGGGTTGTCGGATATTAACGGAGACAGCGTCCAGACGTGTATAATTTTTAAAAACATTTCGATTACTGATAAACAGTTTGATGGAATTAATTCTATCTTCAAATATTACACAACATGATTCATACGGGGTTTTCTCGAAATTCTTGTCGGAAAAGTTCGAGAATTCATATTATAAAAATGGGCGAAATTCAAATACAGATTAAAAACTACTTGCCATGAAAAATAATATATCGTTAATTTTAAAATTGATAATAATCAATAAAATCAACTCCCGACAGTACTTCAGTACTTTGATCTATATATCAAAATTCATAGCACGTATACATGTATGAAGCGCCTAAAAATCTTTTAATTTTAACATTTAAAATTTACATCCCTCTTTTAAAATCTTTACATACAATTATTTCAATTATATCACAAGTAAAAGTCCTTAAAGTTTATAATCGTTTTTGTCGATCAGTACATCAGATAAACGAATTTTTACATCCTTTATTTCGAAAGAGTACAGGTACATGAAAGTCTGACTTCTGTGCGTGCAACCCGTACTCTCAATGTAGCCACATGTAAACCATTTCGACCGGATCACTAAATAAGATATTTATAATTTAATTTTTCACAATGTATTCATCTGTTTAAAGGGGTCCTATTTTTATCCTTTTTAGGTGGAGATACGTTGAATATTATATATTCTATGTCGCTTATATGAATCAATGAAATTGCTTGATTTATTATATTTTTAACAAACAAAACTGGATGTGCTATTTAAATAATGCGTTTAAAGGCAGTTTTTAATTAAAGTTTAAGGAATTTCATATTCAAACGCAGACTGATCGATATTTGATAGATTGGGATCTGGTAGTAACTGTACACGTTTGAAAACATTCAAATTCCTTTAGAAATGGGAAATACTATATAATCGCTTAATGCATATACATATATATATCGTCATTGCTCTAAACTGGAAAGATCGACCTAGGTTTAGATAAGAACATCGCAGGCTATCGGATTTCTTCTGAAATAAAGGTAAATGATAAATGTAATGTAAATATTATTGTCATTCATGTATTAAGTTATAATAATTTTGTTAAAATCGTAACTCCTGGAACAATAATAGTGTTCTGGAAGGTTTCACATAATGATAATAGGCGATGTTATATTTTAGTCGATGTGCAATGCTACATGTAGCCCAAACTTTATAAATATTTTCATGCAGCCCCGCAATTAAATCGGGATCGATAGTCAACATTTTCTGAAATGCGCAAGCGCAGTAGAAGGAAAGGAACCTCGTGGTGTTGATGTGCGAGGAGATCATTTTATGAAAACAAAATGTTGGTATTATTTGAAACAGCAGCCGGTTATGCGGTGTTTAAAGTAAGTTATTAAGTCTTTTATTGGATGCGGTTTCATTAAATCGAGCTGACAAATGAAAACGTCATAAAATTTATCCTTAAGATTATAGATATTTGTATGTAATATTGCCACAACGTGGAAAACATGCCTAACAAATGCAAACAAATGCAATCATTAAAAACATGTATTTTACAGCTGCTGGATGAAAAGAAATTAAAGAAAACAGAAAATTTGTATCTAGATTTTGAATCAGCAGAAAAGGCTAATCAATTGTAAGTTGTTTATAACAAAAATGATTTCGAAGATTCTTGCATGCCAATCAGCTGCCAATGTTAATGTGCAAGGGAATGGCTCATATGTGTTTTAAACGATAAATTTCAAGAACTAAATAAAAAATGTATTAAAAAGATTAAAGAAAATGATTCTTGATAATTCTTGTAACATGTGCAGTGATTGACTGATTATTGGTGTTGTATTGATTAAAGGTTGAACTTGTTTCAGATTGAAAATGAAGCATTTCAAAAAGTTCCAAGACACAACTGAAGCCCTTGCAGGTGTGTATGATTAATAGCAACTTTTGGCTTATATAGGTTTTGTGAAAAATATATGTTCAACAGAATCTCTCCATGACTCCTCCAATCTCTGTTCGCAGCCGCAACCCTTGCTAAGCTCATGATCTCCATCCACTTTCCTCTCTTTCCTTCATGACTGTTCTTCAACATGTTGTTTGGGGTCTTCCTCTCATTTCTTTGTTAATGCAGTTAGAATAAATAAGTCGAAACCTTACTTTTTTCCTTATTGCAGCTGCCACGGCCACTGTTGAGGGCAAGATGAGTAAACCTTTGAAGAAACTCATGAAGAAGGTCATAGCATCAGATGCCCAGGAAGAATTGGCAGTTTCTGATGCTAAGCTGGGGAACGTTATAAAGGTGTTAGATCAACCAAATTTATGAATTGATCAGCCATTTAGATGTTTTTGTTAATTGAAAACTTTTGAATTCAAAGAAAATGATCGTCTCATTACCAGAAAATTTTAATTGGCATATCTAGTTTTAATAAAATAAAGCAATTTTCTTTTATGAATAGGAAAAGTTTAATATCAGTTGTGTCTCAAACTCTGCTATTCATGAGCTGATGAGAGGAATCAGATCCCAGATGGACAGTCTTATAACAGGCCTGCCACAGAAAGAAATGGCAGCCATGGCACTAGGATTAGCACACAGGTATATTACAATCTCTCCAACTTTGTACGTTTTTGATATGGTCCATTTCCTCTCTTTGTTGTGATATTGCACAACTTTTGTATATGATTGAGGACAACACTGATGTCCTCAGACATTACATTTCATTATGATTGTGCTGAGAAAGAAGTCTTAAAAATAATTGTTCTGCAGCAATACTCCTATTGCCTATTTTTAGCTGTGACAGAACAATTATTAGCTCACTTGAGCTGAAAGCACAAGTTAGCTTTTCTGAACAAAATTTGTCTGTTGTCTGTAGGCGTTGGCATTGTAGTAAACTTTTCACGTTTTCATCATTTTCTACTCCAGAACCCATGGGCCAATTTCAACCAAACTTGGCATAAAGCATTACTTGGTGAAGGGGTTTCAAGTTTATTTAAAAAAGAAGGGCTAAACCCTCTTTAAAGGAGAGATAATTTAGAATTATTAAAAATTTGTAGGTATTTTTCAAAAATCTTCGTCTCAAAATTGATTAGGCTAGAAAACCTGTAACTTATATGGAAGGTAGTATAGATTCAAGTTTGTTCAAATCATGGTCCCCAGGGGTAGGATGGGGCCACTATTCGGGGATGGAATTTTATTTAAGGAATATGTAGAGAAAATCTTTAAAAATCTTCTTCTTAAAAATTGTTAGGTTAGAAAAGCTTTAACTTGTGTGGAGGCATCCTCAGGTAGTGTAGATTTAAATTCCTTCAAATCGCGGTTCCCAGGGGTAGGGAAGGGCCACAATGGGGGTCAAATTTTGACACGGGAGTATATAGAGAAATTCTTTAAAAATCTTCTTAAAATCTATTCAGCCAGAAAAACTTAAACTTGTATGGAAGCATCTTCAGATAGTGTAGATTCAAGTTTGTTTAAGTCATGGTCCCCGGGAATAGAATGGGGCCACAATGGGGGGATGAATTTTTACATAGGAATGTATAAAATAAATCTTTAAAAATCTTCTCAAAAACTATTAGGCCAGAAAAGCTCAAATTTGACTGGAAGCATCCTCAGATAGTGTAGATTCAAGTTTGTTCAAATCATCATCCTAGGGGTATGATGGGGTCACATTGGGGGGGGGGGGGTGAAATTTTTACATAGGAAGAAATAGAGAAAAATCTTTAGAAATTTTCTTGAAAAGTATTCAGTCAAAAAGCAGCAACTTGTGTGAAAGCACAGGTTGTAGAGATTAAAGGGTACCTGCAGTGCCGGTCAATTTTTGATATAATGGAGATCTATGTGTAAAAACATCATCCTGAAAATTTTACATCGATCGCATAAGTAGTTTTCGAGATATTTGGGGAAAACCCGATTTCACACCTGAACGAGTTTTGAATCAAGCCGTTTTGGCGCGAGATGAACTGTGACGTCACGGGGTCAACGCCGCTGTATGAGAAACAGGAATATCGTATGAAAACTGTTCGTTTTCTTGCATTGTTTAATCGATATGTGAATATTTTTTTCTGTTATTTTGTTTCCGTATCAACCCTGAATGACTAATTATACTGTCGTTTGAGTTTAACCCGTATTTTATCGAACAAAAATGCCGAATTTGGACAATTGTTTGCTTCATGAATTTCGTCAAATGTGTAACACATTTTACATATAAATGCACACCATATGTAGCAAAATGACAATTAATCAAAGCATTATTGTTATACGAAACATATTTTGTTAATATTGTCATTCTTTCGAATGATTTCTCAGTGACATTATTAACTTATTATAATAATAATATTGATGATACATAATGATATTTCGTAAAAGGTAACTCGGGGTCTATTCCTCGTATAAGGCATAACATTACAAATGATGTCGCCCGATTATTCAATAATATTGATATCGGACCAATAACAATCAAAATAGTATGCATTCTTTAACAAACAAACACGGGATTATAAACGGATCAAGGCGAAAGTCCAAGATGGCTGCATGCATGATTATGTCTGTCTCGTATTCTTTTAAAAATACGATAATGGAATTTAATTTTACATTTATTTACATCCTTTGTCAAAATGTTCCAGTTTATTTAGATTTCATAATGATTCATTGTCAGTATTACAATTTAAGCTATACGGAGTTATAAAGCGTTTAATTGCTGACCATAGCGCTCGAAAAAAAGTTGCACTTTATTAAATAAAAAAATTATAAATCCGAAATAATTACTAACTTGATCACATAAAAAAGGTTTCAATTGCAGAATTGTAAATTTTTGTCATTATTTAAGTGATAAGATAAGTAACAATAAAGGCATTTACTTTGAACATTAGTTTTACTATTCAGTAGTATCATGCATGCTTCTTTAATCACTGATTGTCGGACTATACACATGTTTTAGCTGACGAATGCTTGATTTTACACAGTCTAATTTATTTTTCTGTTTTATCTTTTAACAATTGAGTAGCTAATTATACACAAATCAATTTACCAGTCTAGAGGTGTGAAACCCTCTCTTTGTTCACCAGACTCGTGTACCTTGTGTATACATACCCCAGATACACGTGTGTCTGGAGCAGTGGCTTCGTTAGTTTACCTGTTTACCTGTGTCATTATCTCGGATCACTCGTGTGTGAAAGGATATTATGTAATCAATAAAATGAATAATGAACATAAATTTGCCCATGTAAGCGTTTTAAGATATCGTATTCATCGGTAAAAAGGCGACGAGAATAACAAATTTTAAAATCGTTTAAAAAGAAATCAGATTGTAATAAAATAATAACGGATACAAATTTCTAGATCTACAATACTTAAATTAACAAAATACGTCAAAACATCAGACCTATATCAATCATTTTGGCTGAAAAATCGGATTTAATTTGTATAGCTTTGTAAGGAAATTTCCGTCGTGTTGACCTCGTGACGTCACTTCCGCTGAAGCCTCGTTATCGCCTAATTCTGTTTTCTCTTGATTAGATTTCCCAAAGCAGGTAAAAATAGCCACTTTGAAGGGGCGTAACTTCATTATTTTTGCACCGATTTCGATGCGGTTTTTTGCATTAAATTTTGGTAAATAAACTCTTTAACATATGTTTCACATCGGCTGGGCTGCAGGTACCCTTTAAAGTTTGATCAAACCATGATTCCCTGGTGAAAAGAAGGGGGGGGGGGGGGGGGGGGTTATATAGGAAAAGAGAAAAATCTTCTTACAAATACTAAAACAAAAAAATGGGCTTGGTATTTACCATAAAAATATGTGGATAATAATCGATTTTTTTAACATTTTTTAGGCAAGATCTACTGTACTTCGTTGTCAAGATATTTTGATTTTTATGCTGTAATGCGGATTTGATCAGAGTTAATGTTGCTCAGGTGAGCGATGTGGTTCCTGGGCCTTTGTTTTTTATTTTACATGTAGTTCATTTAACAGAAAAACCATTTCATTCCTGAAGTATTACTAAAAAGTAATTTTTTCTTGTAGTCTATCTCGATACAAACTGAAGTTCAGTCCAGACAAAGTTGACACTATGATTGTTCAAGCTATATGTAAGTATGCACGTACAAAGAATTACCATTGTATACCAAGAATTCACAAGACTTAGTACCAATATTCATCAAAAGTCCTGTGCATGACAATATTCTAGGCTATTAATTTGTTGAATTTGTTTTATGCAAAGTAACCCTTGGTTAACAAATCAAAAATTTGAAAAAATGCTGTTAATACATCACCACTATTGTAATCCTGTTGGATTCAATGCAGAATGCGTACACTTTATTCATAATTTTGTTCTGAGAGTTGAGTTATAACAGAAAATGGAGAAAATGTTCGCAAATTATCTTAACAATGCATATAAGACAGTGATCATAAAATTTCAGCATTATTAGATGATCTTGACAAAGAGCTGAACAATTACATAATGAGAACCAGGGAATGGTATGGTTGGCACTTTCCAGAGCTCACAAAGATCATTGGAGACAACCTAGCGTATGCCAAATCTGTCAAGAAAATGGGTAATCTTAACTTGATTTAAGAAGATAAGAAACTGCTTATTGCTAATTTAATTAATGTCCATTCTATATTAAAATCTATTATAAACAATCACTTATCCTTGCTTCCATCAGGTTACAGAACAAATGCAGTTAACACAGACCTCTCGGACATCCTACCGGAGGACATAGAACAGGAAGTGAAACAGGCAGCAGAAATCTCCATGGGAACAGAAATCTCAGAGGAAGACATTTTGAATATCACATACCTCTGTGATCAAGTAAGTTATTTACTTTTTATTGATAGATTTAATTACAGCAGAGGCTGTAAATTCTGGCCTCCTTAATGACAACCGATGATGCATAAAAATAATTATCATCTGATGAATATTGATGTCTCATTATTTCGTCACTACCACTGAGGTTGTCTTGCTAAAAAGACAAGAAACAATATTCAATGTTTAGACAATTGATTGTTTAAGATTCAAACAAAATTTGGAATTTTGATGTGAATTGGTTGCTTGTTGTGATAGAAAATACCTCTCTAGATGTTTTTCCAACTGTCTTAGAGTTTTGTTTTATGTCTCTTTTCACATGGACTAAGTTTTGATGTAATCATGGTGAATTGTGTACTATCATTACATATGTTATGAGTCAGGGTTTCAGTTACTGTAGGACACCTTACATATTTATTATAAAAGTAATTAGACATTCTGTTCTTAATCTTTAAGTCATCAATATTCTCTTGTACATCATATTTTTAGCTGAATGCAACAAGTTTATAATCATAGATAAAATCTACATACTTGTTGCCTTTTTATGGGGGGGGTGGAAGGGAATGAATGTGGTTTTCTTTACAAAAACTAAAGTGATGTTTTTCACTAAGATTCCCATGAGCACCCTAGATGACAACCGATGATGCATAAAATAATTATCATCTGATGAATATTGATGTCTCTTTATTTCGTCACTACCACTGAGGTTGTCTTGTTTAAAAAGAACAAACTTTTATGTTGAGACAATTGTTAAATTTCAAATAAGATTTGAAACTTGAACATATGTTCTGTTCATCAGCACTTGAAAGTTGTTTTATCTGAGTTTAAAAAGTTCCGTTTTTAATAAAGTTCAAAAGAACTCGGACACTGACAGCTACAACCATATCTCCTAGTGGGAGTAGTCTCACTTCGATATTGTATTTGAATGTTTTCTCAGATTTGTCTTTTCTTGGATTTTGTGCTTTTGATATATGCCTGTTATACTATTGAAAACAGTGTGTTAATATTGTTATTTTGTTGGAACTAACTTTATCAAAATATAAAGGTGTAAGAGGGTTGAAGGTGTCCATGGTTAGAACATAGTTATAGCAAAAACGCTTATTAAGCATTGATGCTTACAGCAAAGTGATTTCTATTCCCCATGACTTGATTACTTGTTGTAAACTTGATGGATATAATGATTTATGTTGAAAACGAGGTAAAATCGCCCGTCCTGTGAGTATTACTGTATTAATATGACATGCAGTAAAAGTCTTTTTGTACGAACATTGATATATATTATAACAAAATCTAGGATATAGCAAAGTTTTATGGAGTCCCCGGCTGCATTTTTAACAAATTATCGCAAAATTTTACAGAGATAACTATTTTATGGCTATGGAATGAATTTAAGTGTTACATATATTTTTGAATCACAATCTGTTTTAGGTTTCGATTATTTTAGGATTCATTAAAAATAATTTTTATTCATTGCCGAAGTAAATACAAATGTGTAAAAAAAACATGTACAAGCTGAATTCTCTTTGCAAATAATTATGAGTTCAATATACCGTTATACCGAGATATGTAGATATAGCTAAGTAAATCCAGTAGTTGTTAGAAGTTTGCAATAACCACATTTCACTGTACTTTGTTTTAAAATAAACAAAGAATTGTCCGAAACTGTATATTTTTCTTATGATTGGGTGTATAATAACATCGTAATTAGTTTTAAGCAACAGCTACTGATCTGAAGGGCATGAGTTTAAAACGTTCAAGGGCCTCTAATTATGTTCTCTACCAATCAAAATATGTCATTCAAAGAATGAAATATCATTGGTTGTCTATTTATCCATCGGTTGAAAACATTATGATTAAAAACAGCCTACCCAAGCATGTACTCCCACCAGCCCATGATGAGGTAGTATTCTGAGCTGAATTCTCTGATGATATGTCATCATTTGTTTGTCTGGCCTGAGGCTACGGGAGGTTTAAAGTAGCTGTCTTGTAATTTAACCATTCTGAACGATCAAAAAAACCCTTTCTGTAAAATGATTGATATTCAGTATATTATGTTAAGGTTCTCTTGACACTAACACACATCTGTTGTTATTTTAAAAACCTTTGTTAATGAAAGGAAGCCCACCCTCAACATGTATGTATATTTATACACCCATTTATTTTCCTTTCTTGATACTGTCAAGTTTACAGAGTGTGATCCGATTTTCTGGATTCCACAGTGTGGATTTCTGATTCCGCATCACCATTATCTGAAACAGATGACATAGTACACATTAAATAGCATCTGTATTTTAGCGCGTTTTAAAAGTTTTCCTTTCGAAATGGCTTTGTTATATAAGTTTACGTCATACAATAGATTTAATTTGTACATGTATATGTCATTGACTCTCGGGAGGTTGACTGTATCCATTCTTTGGGAAGTGAAAGGCGTGGGGTTTACTTAGTAATGAATTTAATTATTTAACAAGTATTTGACAATTTTATTGACTCTTGTATACCAGGTATGATAAACAGAGTGGGCCAAACAAGCTACAGACTTTGAATTAGATTTCAGAGGATTTGTTCTTATCATAATGTTAGCTTTATTTTACAACTTTTTTGGGGATAAACGTTTTCTTTCTCTGTGATGATTTATCCAGGTTTTAAGTTCCTGAAGCCTCATTGTTACAGTCAATGATGTGTCAATATTCTGATCATCTGATTGTTTGTGAGGACAAGAAATGTCTGAGTATATCTGAGACTGTGAGCCAAGAACATAGGGGCACCTGTTGCAGTAATCTGTTGCATCCTTGATGAAGTAAAAGAAAACTAATTCTTTGATATGAAATGTTTCTGAAAGAAAATAAGTGTGATTAAAAAAAAATTCAAAAACTTGTTTCATGAAGAGTGAAAACACTTCTACTGTTATATATTCTTTCAGTCTTGCACTTTACAAATTGAGCTGTATGGATGAATTTCATAGATTTATAAAGATTTCATAAAGATCACAAAGCTATTGTTTTTGTAGGTCATAGAGATAACTGAGTACAGACAGCAACTGTACGAGTATGTGAAAAACAGGATGATGGCTGTGGCGCCCAACCTAACCGTCTTGGTAGGAGAGCTGGTGGGAGCTCGACTTATAGCTCATGCAGGTAACAATATGAGGAGTGTTCATCATTTAATACGTAAATGTGCTTAACCAAATCATGATGCTGTTTTTATGGTTGGTGCCTAAGTGTTGTTGAGGAGGTGTTAAACACAAGGAGACAAATAATCTGTGATTATAATGTCACGCATACCACTCCTCTCGATGTAAAAATGGCATATGCCTCTTTTGCAGGCTCCCTGCTGAATTTGGCTAAGCACCCTTCCTCCACAGTTCAGATTCTTGGGGCAGAAAAAGCTCTATTCAGAGCCCTGAAAACCAAGCATGACACCCCAAAGTATGGTCTCATTTACCATGCCTCTTTGGTCGGGCAGGCCAATCAAAAACTCAAGGGAAAGGTGGGTTCTTGAAAACTGCTTACCTTAAATGGTATTAATGTAAACTTTTTTCTAGTTTATGCATGAAATTACTGCAATAAAGAGACCTGATGGTGAACCTACATGTATTTGTTATTAGATGTCCAGAATGCTTGCTGCTAAAGCTGCCCTTGCGATTCGTGTTGATGCCTTAGGAGAAGACACTAATGTTGAGCTAGGAATGGAGCACAGAGCCATGTTGGAAAAACGCATGAGATCATTAGAGGAGGGAAAGGTTGGTGCCCCAGGGGTTCTGGGCTCCACTTGTCAGTGACTTGGTACCCCAGGGGTTCTGGGCTCCACTTGTCAGTGACAGCACTGCTCCAGGGCTCCGCTGTTTATTGACAACTTTGCTCTTGATTTGTTTGGTAATTAATTGAAATTAAAGAAAATAGGCACCATTGATGTATATATTTATTTCTGCTTATACATGTATCATCAGACATACAAAGCAAATGTTGAGACATACTGTGCTATGAAATGGCTATAGTCATTATTCAAATTTAGGTATTTAATTATACATGCACATGTAGTTAGACTTACAGTATGTTGTTTAAGGTCTGTTGCTTGAATAGTTAACATTTGGAAAGTTTTGAAACATGAATTATATCAATTTTCAGGCAAGAAAAAGCACAGGAAGTGGAAAAACTCCTGTAAAATTTGAGAAGTATTACAACAAAAGGTAAGAATTACTTCAGGTACTAAAACCATTTACAGTTCAGTAAGAACACAAAGTCAAACACTTTAGATAACTAAACTTCAACTTTATAAATGTCCTTGGGGGGGGGGGGGGGGGGAGAATCTTAAGGAGAAAGGTTATACATATACCTCTACATTTTCTCATTATGTTTATAAGATGTTATATGGTATTTATGCATTCTTTACTTTCAGTGAAGTAAAAACATATGACACAGCATTTGACTCAACTTTGCCAAGTGCCTCTAAGAAACGAAAATTTGAGGAGAATGGGGATTTGGAAGATGTAAAGCCTAAGGTTGCCAAAGTGGAAGAAGGTGGTGATGCCCCAAGCTCAGAGAAAAAGAAGAAGAAGAAGAAGGAAAAGAGGAAGAGTGAAGAACCATTGGAGGAAGGTCAGAATAAATTGCTTCAGCAACATTAAGGATGTTGTTTACTCAGGGTTTGAGTTCTCAAATCCGGATTGTTAAAAAGTTCAATTTCATGAGTAAAATTTGTTTAAAATACAAAAAGAATTTGTGAAATGAATTATTATTGACATAACGATCGATATGTTTTCTAAATTGTGGAATTAAGCTCTGACAAAGTTTGACTTTTAGCAAAACAGGAAATTCGGACTAAATTTTTCAGATTTTGTTTTCCACTGAAATATTTTTGGTAGTACTATAATATTTAAAGTTAAGATTTTATTTGTTAGACAACAATAATTTGCATATTTTCTGTTGGTTTTATCTTGCTTTTTCATTTAGATAATCGTATGGCACACACTGCAAAAATATTGAAAAATGCTTAAAAATGATAAAAGACACCATATCTCAAAATTTTGATCATTGACCTCATTTAAATTTTATGCCAGCAGAGAAAAGTCAATATACTTAGTTTAATAGTATAAATGTTTTAGCATTACCATCATTCAGTTTTTTGTAATATTGAATCAAAAATGGGTAGTAATTTGAAAACTGATAGAGGAAATTCGGACTAGAATATCTATAAAAATTGTGAATGAAAACTTAATACTTGGTATCCATTTAATGTCACTACCATTCATAAACTGTATTTCATTTGTTAAAGAGTTAAGCAGTTTGTATTATTTTCACAATTAAGAAAATCTCAATCATAGTGTAAAATTTTTATGGAATTTCTTAATTTTTCTAAAAATATTCAATGGCAATTAACTCAAAAAGTAGGTCATTGACTTACTTTTTTGAAAGTGAAGAATAACACTATCATGTAAGGTCTATGACACACAATAGTTGGTTTTTCATTATCATCAGTGGATTTTTTTTTCATTCTGAGTAAACGTCATCCTTAACTAGCTTGATTTATGCTGTAGATTCCTTATATTATGCAAGTACTTAATTCCGCTATTTCTCCTTTGGCATTAAATTGCGAGAAGATAAAATTGCCAGTGTTAAATTTGTATCATGCTTTCATTTAGTTTACATCTCTCTGAAAAATAAAAGCAAAATTAAAAAATCTGTGAGATGTGCTGTTTAGGTGGATATTAACTCCTCGCGTTTAATTAGGAATCTACAGTATACATTGGCCAATTACATGTATGTTATTTTAGAGTATTTATTTATTGTATTAGTCAATCCATAGGTGAATAACTTCATAATATTATTGATGAAAACAACAATGACTTGTAATTTAACATGTGATTCAATTTGTAGACAGGCCAACCCATGACAGGGTGAATGTTACTTATGCAATTGATTATTGTTTATGTTTCCAGTTCTGCCATCTGGAGACTCAGAAAAGAAGAAGAAGAAAAAGAAGAAAATTAAAGAAGAACCAGATAGTGACTGATGATGTCATAATGACATCATGTGATCAACCATTTTATCATGTGTTCATCTTGTTGAGTTTTATAGACTGGTCAGAATGTTAAAGGAAGAGAGAGAGAGAGGTGGAGAATGTGCCGGTTGTATTCAGAGTCATCTATGTCAACTTTGTTAAGGATAATTTGTTATATTTTACCTCCAGTAAATAGACTGATTGTATTCATATACCCAATCATGTTAGTTGTTTTCATTTATATGACTATATGAGGTGTTGAAAGGTCTTGTTTTTAAAAAAGAAAGACAAATCAAGCTCCAAAAAAATCACAGGCACAATGAAAACAATTACTGGGTATTTTTATAAGTTGATTATTTCCTTTTGTACTATGATATAACAAAAACATTGATATTGGTACAGTATGGGCAATTATTTACTTACAAATAGAAATGTCTTGCATGTCAGGACAAGTGTCTGTGCCAAAAACATAGGAAAAAATGTTCCATCTTAAATGATCTGTTTCAAAAGCAAAAAATCCATTTGTATTGCTGCTTCTTGAAAGTAGATATACTGTTGCAATATAAGATTATTTCGGTAAATTATGAAATGACTGATGTTTTTAAAATTTTTTTTTACATATACTGAGTATGAATCCCTCTATTTCTTGCAAAAACTAGTTCATAGCTCTATAGAAACAGCCAAACTGAAATATACAAGCCCGGTTTATTGATTGGTCGAAACCTACAGTGATCTAAGAATAGTTAAGGACTGTAGGAACTAATCGTGATGAAGCCAGACTCAAATTCCAATAGGAGACAATTTGGCTGTTTCTTTTAGCTGATGTACATTTACAGTAATTTAGTGAATATGATATACTTTTTACAATCAGTTTATTTAAAGAAAGACAAAATTTAAAGTCCCTCTTGCTTGTCGGAAATAAACGGAGACAGCCAGTATTTGGATGAACAGAACTTCTCGGAAATATTTCGATTACTGATACTACTTGCCATGCAAAATCACATATCGTTGATTTTAAAATAAATGATAATCGATAAAATCAACTCCCGTCAGAACTTCAGTACTTTGATTTTTACTCCAGAATGGCACTTCATTAATTCTCGACAGGTCTGTGTATGGGCTATGATACTCTGATGACTATTAAGCTGAAATATTTGGTCAGTAAAGTTGAAACCAATGTAAAACTTTCTCGAGTAGTGACGATTTAATCAAGATTAAATTTTGATTTCCGGGGTAGGGTTAGGCCACTTTTTTTCGGGGGAGGGGGTCTTTTTTTTTTTAATTTACATAGGTACATATGGCTTTAGCAGTTACAATAAAACATTTGGCCTTGGAAGTAGAAACTTGTGTGGAAACATCCACAAGCAGTTTTAGATTTAAGTTTCCTTAATTCATGAACCTTGTGGATTGTGTGGAGTCCCAGGGGCTGGGGCACATTTCATATTTTTCTCATTTAAACAATGAAGTGCTTTTTTTGGGTGAATCATGAGGGATAAGAAAAATAATGAGTTACATGTGTAAATTTTTTCTACGTCGCTACCTTCAAAGGCCGAATGAGTCATCAAAATATTTTTTGTTTTTTATCATTAATAGTAGGTAAAAGTAAGTAAGCTATTGTATATAAGATAAAAGAATAAGCCAAGTCTTATATGGGTATTTTAGTATGGCAATCGTGATTATTACATTCGACCAACGATGCCCGTGTGTAAACTTGTCACTGTAGGGATCCATTTAAGTGTTAATGAATAGCGCTGAATATAGATTTATGATCAGGTATGACGTCATCAGAGACATTTGGTATGATGATTTTTTTTTAACTTTTGCAATCGTTGATCCCCTACTGGTAATCATCTGAACATAATCAGCTACTTCCTGGATATGACGACCTAAATTCGTGCAGGCACGTAGCATCGGGGAGAGTAGGGGGGGGGGGGTCCCACTTTTTCTGGCAGCCGCCATTTTTCTTAAATTTACATGTATAAAAATGGATTATAGGGGAGTTGCCCCCCCCCCCCCCCTTTTAGTTGTGGAGCATATAAGAAATGGAAGAGAAAATGAGGAAAGTAAGAGTGAAATCAAAAGGTAAAGGAATACTAGCCCCTCCCGCCTCCCCCTGATTTCTTATAATGAGGTTGGCCCCCACTTTCCAAAACGATGCAACGTGCCTGCGTTGTGGTTCATCTGCAAGGGAGGGAAGTATGGTTAACTCATCCCCATATTTTTCCATTTAGATCCTTTTTGTTACTCCAGAATTGATAGAAAAGTTGCCCTTTTAATTGTTTTATTCCTTAATTGCTATGTGGTTTGCCTTTGGTGAAACTAAAAAAAAAGATTTGTTATATGGTACCAAATGACCGTTGTCCTGCTATTTTTAGGAGACAACGGATGGAATTCCCAAGTAAAACTTGAACTGATAAAGTTATGATTTCCACTTGCTTGTTCAAGAGAACGTTGAAAACTCAAGATTACGTTTCGAATATTTTTGTTTAATAATGTGGTTAAACATATCTATATATACAGTGTACATTTCTTAATTGAAAAATGAAGACAGACACAGTTTGTCCATGGAGTTCCCTTTAAGCTTGAGACTCTAAGCTCCGTTCACTCTTCTCCTTCTCCGTCATTTCGTCAATGCAGATCTCTGTCTTCCTTCTTCCGATGAAGTTTCTGAAAGTGTTGAAGTCTGGCGGCCGATCACCGCTGACCGACATTGAAATGGGTGTAGTCGTCTTCACTGAAGATTGCGCCAAATTTCTGAGATCAGACGCTGAGAGGCTCTTTGTGGAATGTTCCATTCCCGGAGCCTGCATCCACGACCCGCCATCTTGAAGCATGTCACAGACCATGCCGAAACTAGAACTAGAAAATGTGGACACGCTCGAATTGATGCCGCAACTTTCGAATGGTGATCGATGAACATCGGTCAGCCAGTACGTTGACATTTCTCCTTTACCCTGAAAATAAAAACAAAAGTTGGCATTCAGTGGAAAGTAGAACACTATATAAGTAGTGCCTGTTTGGGAAGGTAACAGTTGAAATTGACACCCCGAGGAAACCATTGTCAATCGAGGTTGACAATGGTTTTCGAGAGGTGTCAATTTCAACTGTTATCCTCCCAAACAGGCACTATTTTTTGTATTATACTGAATGTCTTAATTACCGTCTTCCTTGGAAGACGGTATAAAGAGTTGAAATAATTTACAGTCTCCGGGTTTTGCACTTCCTCTTCTTTGTAATTGGTAGAAAATACATGATATGAATATCTACATTTATTTCATTGGTTGAAATACTGTTCGGCGCAAGGGAGATAATTTTCACACCAAAGTAATTAAAAAATTATAAAAGTTACCAAATTTCGTAGATTTCAAATTTTAAAAAGTGGGAAAACGAAAAACCAGTTAAAATTGCCATTAATGAAATTCAGGCTTTAATTTTTCCAGTACAACTTGTTAGAAGCAATATTCTTTAATATTTGTTGAATATTTTGTTCTTTTTCCTTTTGTAATGTTGAATATTTTTTTTCTTTTCCTATTGTATTGTTGAAAATTTGATACGGTATGGCTAATATCAGTAAACACGTTTGCATAATAGATACGGTAAAACTAATATCAGTAAAACAAGGTGCTGAAAGCTATGATTCTAAATTTGATTAAAAAAAATAATACGACCCTTTCTAAGATCTATTTTACCAACCATGGTCAATTTCAACTAACAAGCACGGGATATGCATTTCTCAATTTCAAGCACGCGCGTTACGGCACATATAATAAAGTTCCACACGAAGAGGAAGGCGACATTTATATAAAAAAGAATTAAATTTTCTTTGATAACATAATACTATTAAGAGTTTGCTCTAAAGAAGGTAAGCTTTTTTAAAAAGCTAAACTTGTTTTAGAGAATATTTTTACTGCTTTTATATAGAAATGACGTGAATTCTACGGCGAACCGTACGCGCATAATTTACGCGCATGTAACAATTCGTTTTATTATACTTTCATGTTAAATGCTGAAAGCTGATTGGTTTAGACGCAGTTGATAATCCCTTCTATTACCCTCAGCGTTAGCAACACACTTAGCAACGGGTAACACAACGAATTGTTACATGCGCGTAAATTATGCGCGTACGGTTCGCCGTAGAATTCACGTCATTTCTATATAAAAGCAATATAAAAATTCTCTAAAATTAAGACATTCAGTATAATAAAATAAATAGTGCCTGTTTTGGGGGATAACAGTTGAAATTGACACCCCTCCAAAACCATTGTCAACCTCCGCTTCGCTTCGGTTGACAATGGTTTCCTCGGGGTGTCAATTTCAACGCTGAGGGTAATAGAACGGATTATCAACTGCGTCTAAACCAATCAGTATAATAAAATGCTTTGGTATTTAAATGCCATATTACTTACATCCAGTTTGATTTTGGTCCCATTGCCTCCGCATGGGAGCAAAATGATAGAAAAACCAAAGTGTCTACCTGACAAATATCACATACCTTTACACTAATGTTTCCACGTTTCATCATAGCATATTTTCCTGTTTTTGCCAACAATGTGTAAGTTGAGTGACTGATGTGGATTTGGTTTGCTGTTCAACAGACGTTAGACTATTAATTGATGTTTGTTTTCAGTTATTTTAATTTGGTACAATGAGTCATTGTTTTTACAATGCTATCTATAATTTTAACTGTATTAGGATATTGAAGTTATTACTTACGCAGTCCGTTAGATTTCATTCTTGATGCCACATTGATGGTGTCCCCAAACAGGCAATACCGGGGAAGCTTTGACCCGACTATTCCAGCCATGCATGGACCTGTCAGATGATGAATCAATGTCTTCTTTCAAAATTTCAATGTAGCCATTTTTTCATAATTTTATTTTTTTTGAGTTTTCAGTCATAAAGATGGATATTATTGTAATCACTTGCATATTTTGAAGCTTAAAAAGATCGAATACCGCTGTTAACCGGCCGCGGTATACCAGAATTGCTTGTCGAAAACTTTTTATCAGCACACTTGCACATACACAAGAATATGTAAAACACATGTTACATGGAAATAATCTACAAGTCAATCAAATTGATCATCAAACAATGTCTTAAATGTGGCATTGACTTTTTTGTTATTGAAAAATTGCAAAAAACACCATTTATTATGATCATAGATATAGTTTGAACGCTATGAATTAGTTTAATTAATTACCAGAGTTAATGCCAATCCGCAGCTGTATGTGGCGTCTACCGAACTCTAGAAAGGTTTTAGTTTTCATCAGATGTAGCAAGGCCAGTGCAAAATTTGCGATCTCAGACGCGTGGTGATCGTTGTTTCTCTTCGGTAAACCTGAAAAATTAGAAAAGCATTATAAAATTTGAATCTAGAATGTAACAGTTGTTTTTTTTCAAAGTGGAGAGGCCAGACCAGATCATCAATATCTTGACAGGCAAATAAACTGAAGCAAACTTTGCCAAACCTCAAATTCAAAATTTGTGGCGGCAGTAGTGTAGATTAAGGGTGTGTTCGAGCTCATTGTGTCTTAAAGCATGTATACAATACCGGATTTTCATGATCGAATTTATACTGTCTCTCAAAAGTGGACCGGAGTGACCCCCTCCCCCGGTTGCTACGTGATTTTGTTGAGTTTTAGGGGTTTAGACCACGTGGTGTACCTGAGACAATCATATAGGAGTCGTTGATGGTCTCCACTTTGTACAGCTTCCTTTGGTCTACCAGGTTGTCGATGGCCCCGTACAGACAGTTCAGGAGCTCCACCAATCGCAGGGGAGGCAGGGACAGCGAGATCCGAGAGAAACCCTCGATATCCGAGAAGAACACGGTCACGGAGTTGAAGTACTCGGCGTTTATGCTATTGTTCTTCTTTAACTTTTTGGCCACAGACCTGGGGATCATTTGATACAGCAGGGAGTCGGTTCGCCTCTTCTCAACGCTCAGCTCTTTAGTCCTGTCCACCAATATCCCGGCGTACCTCTGTATGCTGCTGGTCAGGTTCTCGATGCTGAATATGACAAAAGAACACGCCACCAGCACAAAGACCAGGAGGCAAGAGTTGATGATCACGTCGGTCTTACTCCTTTTGAGAAGAGCCGTTAGGTTCGCCTTACAGATGTACCCCAGGGTACTCTGTAGATTCAAGAGTGTGTCCAGGTACTTGGTAACGTTGTCATAGTGCCAGCGGGCCTTCAGTAGATCTATTCTACTGGGATCTCTCGCCTCCTCGCCAAACGTCCTAATCTGATAGCGGAATTCATTGATAACTCTGGAAGTGTTGGCGCCGAAAGTGTTGGTTTGGTACGATTCCAGATAGTCCACAGAGCTCGAGTACATTCTGGCAGATTCATAATTCTCCTGAAAACCGAAACTGTTAATGTTGTAGATTTCAAATTGCTCATGGGTGTCAAACCCACCTTGGGAGAAAAACATCGTTCCAAATGCTCGCTCCACCCCGAGATTCTCTTTCGCCATTGTTATTTTCTGAAAAGCGACAAATGATTTCCAGATGATGGCGAATTTGGACTCGTTGATGCTCTGGTACCCCCACAAGACCACGATATCGATAATGGAGGAGTAAAACTTGTACTCTTGGTCGATCGAGGAACCTTCAAGATTCTGGCGGTGACGAGCGAGATGTGTTAGCATATCTATTTTTGATCGGAACTCTTTTCGATCGAAGCGGTCCAGGTTTCCTGGCCACATATCCAAACTCTCTATAAAACTGTCAGTGACTGAGTACTCGTGAAATAGAAAGGACCTGGTGTCAGGGCCCAGAACACTCATGAATAGGATACTCAAGTCTCTCTCGTTCTGAAGGTGGTGGACCAATTTGCCAACATCGACACTGAAGGTCAGCGATTCAAAGGACTGAAAAATCATACGTAAAACAATGGTGAAAATAAGATTCTTTTGAAATCTGACTGAAAACAAATGATCCCTACATGTAAATTGATATGTATTAGTTTTTCCTACACCTAGCTCGATAATTTTTAGTAGTCATTATACAAAGTTTGTCCATTTGAATGAAAAATATTCCTAGTATGATATCCAAATGTTTTTACAAAACTAAATGCTTAGTTGAGTTTTAATTGATTATAAGTGAACAGTACGTGTAGATACTTGTATGATTTTTTGAACGGTGAGTTCCTTAAACCACTGATAATAACATTTAAGAAATAGAAATTTCATTTCAACTACAAATAACATAAAGGCCAAATATATAATTCAAACAAATAATTCCCCGGATTTATGGACCATTGCCGATGAGCGCGCATGGTTAAGCTAGGTAGATGGTGGACTGACCTTTTCGTGGTCCTGTTTGATCTTGACAATGTCCGCCAGCTGGTACACACAGAACACCCACAGACCCAGTATGGGGACCATGGTCAGTGACAACATCTTAATCAGCTGGATCCTCTTCCCTCGGTCAGAGGCGGGGGAAGACAGACACGGTCCTGAAAACGGACCAATCAAACTTCAGAAACAGATGAGTATTTTACTAAAAACTGTTGTGGTGTTGTTGTACAATGCGTTTTATCCCAGCGCAAATGAAATTAGTCGTAGTAATTTCTAGAATTCTAGAAGAATGTTAATTTATAAGTTTGGTGCAAATTTTATGTAAACTGTTGTTTAACATTTTATATTTGAAAGCGACCACATATGAGCCTCTGGCAAACTATTGTCGCAACATCCTTGCAAAAACGAACAATATTTTTATTCTAAAAATACGATTTTATTCCATGAATTTTATTATCAGTTATATTAATTTTTTTTGGAAAATTAATATACTTAATTTTTTACTTATCAGATTTTTTCAACAACATTATTTCTTAGATGAATTTTGACAATTAATAACAGATGTACTTGATCATGTACATATGCCTGCGAAAAATTTTAATTGAAAATTGAGATAAACAGTTTAATGAGTGAGAAAATGTATACCTTTTCCTACGGGGAAATTCATGGCTGATACGGCAAGAGATCCCAGGCTCGAACAAGACTTGTTGAAGTCGGACATCTTCAGATTCTTCCCGAGTGTGTCTGTAAAGGTAGTGTTAATTGCTTGTTACTGCCAGACTATCCCTGATTGTGCACACTGGTTGTGCTTATTAATTTTCCAATAAGGCAAAGCAGGTAGTATCGACATTTATATTACGAAATTATAAGGAATCGGTAAAAACCGGTTCTTATGTGAAACTGATTCGCTGGGAAAATAGTTGAGTAATACTATATAAATAGTGCCTGTTTGGGAGGGTAACAGTTGAAATTGACACCCCGAGAAAACCATTGTCAACCGGCGCGAAGCGGAGGTTTACAATGGTTTTCTCGGGGTGTCAATTTTTTTTTCTTACCTTTTCAAAACAAACTGGCGCCCAGGACTGGAAGAATTTTTTTTTGGCCTTTTGTACCCCTGATTCAACTCTCATTTTTCACTGATTTTCTTATATATACGTGTTACCATTAAGCCTCGCTTCGCGAGGCGGGCTGCGATCGGTATAAAAATCATAACATGGCAATTTTTATATCGCATCATTGTAATAATCTAATATTATATATTATAATAATATATTATGTATTATAATATTATTAGATAATAGGTAGACAGGTAATAGGGTGTCAATTTCAACTGTTACTCTTTGAAACAGGCACTATCTATACTTATAAATTAAGGCATTTTACAAATAAACTACAAAAAGCCTGCACCACAGTACTTGCTTACACCTTTGGTATTTCAAAACATCAGAGGTGATGTCCGTAAGGTATAATTGTATTTTTAAGAGGTTCGCTTATTAGGTTTTGGATAGCCATTTTGAGTCACTTCTAGTCTAAAAATTCTGCATCACATATTCATTATAGTAGTATATTTATATTTTACAACGCCAAATAAACTATACTGTATAAAATTGTTTCTTTAAAAATTACATTTTTACAGAGTTTAGTAAGGGACTATATTTTGTGGCGGAAGGTTTTCAAGAAGGAAATAAACAATTTTCATAAATCCGCTAGTTTTAGAGTGCTGTTACTTTAGCTTCCTAATTTTCAGCGCAGACCGAATTTCTAGATAGTTTGTGTGTTACGATATATTCATGATAATCTAAAAAATACATTTGAATAGTATTTTGATATTTCTATCGATATATTTTGGAATATTTAGCTTATATTTCATAGAAGTTAAGAAAAAATCATGCAGTTTTAACTCCAATTTTGACCTGAAATTAGCTTATTTCATGCTATATCTCAAATTTTTGAGATGTGACCCCTACTTGTTTTACTTTTAAATGAGACATTAAATGTATGTCTATTTGTATGCAAAGTTTTGGAAAGGTGACATTACTATAAAAAAAATTTATTTGCGTCATAATCTCATTACTCAAAAATTTCAAACATCAAACATCAGTTGTTGTGTTCATTGTGTACTGGCTTTTGAAGCCACCAGTAAAGCAAGAATTTTTAAACTTTGACTTAGATTTTACTTCTATAGTCACTACATATGTTCAACTTCATACCGTATTAAAATTATAGCTAAATAAATAGTTGAAACTATAAATATTTGTTTGATTTCTTCAAATTATCAATTTCCATGTCAACCTTTAGCAAAGATTTCAGGAAAATTATTTCCAAAAAATGGCATGTGACATTGGTCACAAATGAAATAAATGAACATTTTAGGTCCCCACATTTATATCCAAGTGGTTTTCGGGTGATTGACATTACTATTATTTCAGATGCCAACCTCCTTAAGGTGGCCCTATACATCCACAGTTTATTCCAATTTTCAAAAGAAGACCACAAAACATATACTTATCAAATATCAAAATGATGATAGGGATTCCATAGGTATTTTTAAAGAATTTTGTAATGTTTTGTCGTGTTTTTGTAAAAGAATTTTTTAAAAGTCAACTATCATCAAGTTGAGAGAAATTTTTTTGTCATATGATGGATATTTCCTTCGGACACCTAAAAAAAATATAACACTTCTTCACAATCAAAAATGTTATTATTGCAATTTTGTTAAGTATTTCCCCAAAACATAATTTTCCATATTTTCTTACTCTGTTGACAAATCATCTAAAAAGCTGTTTGATGTTATCAGAAAATGTATTTTAATAGATGTGACATAAAAATTTGAATGAAAATCATTGCAAATAAACACCAAAAAATATTTTAAATTTTATTTAGTATGAAAGTTTCTCGGGTAAGAGTTATCGTTTCTAAGTCCCAAGGCCCAAACACCCTGGGGACTTTTTTTCATTTCTGAGTTGAAGAAAATTTCCTAAATATGATGTTGGAATGATAAATACATACATTTTTCATTATAGGCCTATATAAGTGAATGTGTTCGCTTTAATGCAAAACTAAGTCAAATAAAGAAAGGGGAAAATTAACTAAAAGGATTTATGTATCCCAAACTGAGAGAAATTCAAAGCCACCCTCCCATCACCTTAAGATGGTCAGGAACATCTGTCGATATTAATGTAGATTAAAGTATATTAAAACTGAAAAAAATTCAACCAAATAATACGTTTTGGAAAATTTTGGAAAGTTAAAAATTTTAATGTTCTCACCGGGATTCGAACTCATGACCTACAGGTTCGTAGTGAACCCACTAAGCCTCTGCGGTAAGCTGTAAGATGTCGATGACAGGAAAGAAACTATTTAAAAAATTATTCTTGATTTTATTGTTTATTTCGATAAATCATACGACACATTCCTTGTAAGTAATGAATTTTCCAATTATCAAATTAAATCTATTCATTTAACAAATTTTTCCAAAGAGCGGTCCCCATACAATTCGCGTCAGTTTAAATCAGTCAGTACCGGAATTGCATGCTTCCAGATTTACTTTTTTGCGTACTGCGTCATCAAAAAGTGGTGTATAGAGCCACCTTAACTGAGAAGTTATTATTGTGAAAAACCTACTTCCATTTTCGATAAACAAGCCCGAAATAGCAAAAATGAGAGTAAGGTGGTGGACACGCTTTGGCGGATCCAAGTCAGGGATAGTCTCGATCAAGATATATACTTGCAAACAAATAATAATCAACGATTACGTATAGAGTAAATATATTTACTGTGAGCCTATTTAGAGAATATCAAAGTTCAGTTTGACAAATGTTGAATAAATAAAATTAGTCAATTCGTTTCTTTAGTGGGCGATTTTAGTTTTGATACTCATTCGCTTGCGAAGCACGACCTCTGGTGAGAGAATGGGATAGATATTTCCAGAACGGGGTAACCAAGAACGCGGATTGACTAATTAACGAAAAGTGTAGGACGATTTCATTATGCAGATACATCTACCTTGGATCAGATTATGCATGATTATTACAAAAAATTAATAAATAAAAAAGGAACAATTAATACTATTTAAGTTATGATAGATTTTTCATCCTTGCCCGCTCTTCTAAATATGCACTTGGACTTTGGCTGTTGCGTCATACGGCAATGTGACGTAGGTCTGTCTATTTCATTGTAGGCCGGCCATTCAGCCATAGCTCTTTGAAATCAACAGGATTTGTCTGGCTTTTGAGCGAAGTCTACGCAATCGGTGTATATTTCGCTTGACACCGGCGTCATTTTAACTTGTTTTGACGCAAGAAATAGATCGTTACAACCTACTGAAAGTCCAAGGTCTTGTTAAAATGGTTCTATTTACGAGCAATTCTATATGTTTAAGAATTCAAATAAAAGATCCATTTCCATATTAAAATAATGACCCGCTATAACGTCGTGGTTACCACATAGATCCATCGTATTTTATACAAATCATCGGACCCTAAAATTCCACTAATTTACAGAGGAATAAGTCTGCAATGTACGAAAGACGAATATGGACACATAAAAATATTTTTATTTCGTTATAACGAGAAAAGATATCGTAATAACGAGTAAATCATCTGGTTATTACGAGAAAAGATCTCGAAAATACAAAAAAGAGATTTCCTAATTACGAGAAAAGATCTTCTTATTTCAGGTTAATAATGTCATAATTACGAGAAAAAAATCACGTTTTGATAAAATACATATACTCTGTCCCGAGTTTTTGCTTCCACCACTTTTTGCTTGATATTTCAATAATAGTAAATACCTTTGTGCTCAAACTACGTTCATCCACTAATATAAAAAATGTCCAGATTATCTGTTTTGAAACGCCCCCTCTACCGCTTCAGGTTTCAATACACATCCCGAAATTGAAAGTCTACGGAGATTTTGCATTGCAAAAGCCATTAATAAGTCCGGATGATAACGTTAAAAAATTGCGCGATGTATTCCGAGTGTATTCCGAATGGAGAAAAGATGTAAACATTCCCCATTATAAATCTCCGTAAGGAATCTGTTTTCGTTCCTATGAATTTTTCTGAGTGGAAAGGGATTATTGTTCAATGAAGATATCTTGGATATATTCCCTTTTAACGATTTCAACTGTATTTCTTTCAAAGGTATGTGTAATTTCATTAAAAATCACCAAAAAGCGATGGAAGCAATAACTTGGGACAGACTATAGTAGTTGTTATTATTATAACTGTGGAAAAAAATACATTTATAACAAGTGTCCTCGTTCATCAAATCTAGATCTTTAAGTCGATTGATTCACCCTTTCAGTCTATATTTTTCCCCCCAGAAATGTTTATTGAATTATGATTATTTTTAAATAACAACAATCATTATTTATTAATTTCTACTTAAAATGATCGGATTTAACATTTTATCAAATATGAATAAGTGGAAAGAACTTCATGGTAATTTTTACCTTTCAGCATATATTACTATTCCACTCTGAAGTAAACACTAGGAGGTCCTAGCGTCCTTTCCGATTTATTGCATAAAGTAGTCATGTTGTATATTTTATTTGATACTAGTCATATAAACACAGTCCCATGTGTTACAGATAGCTGTAAAGTTTTATTCATGGATATACGAGATTACCCCGTATTCATGGACAACCTATAATGAAAATAATTGTTTTTGTATTTTAACATTTTAGAGACTGTAAACAAATTACCCTTCATATCAATAATTTGGTCAATAAAATTAATCAATCTGCTTTGCCCCCTCTTCTAAAATGTCTTTAACTAATTTAATTAATTTCTTATTATATATTCATCTATTTTACATAAAGAGACTCAGAGAGTACATGATGAACAAAAAAAAACAACAACACACACCACGTATAATTACGATATCTTTTCTCGTAATAACGAGATAATTAACCCGTAATAACGAGGTCTTTTCTTTAATAACGAGATCTTTTCTCGTAATAACGAGAAAAAAATATTTTTAATGTTGCCCTTTTTGTCCTTCGTATATTTGATATTGAATATGGAAGACTTGAAGTTTCCAAAACGGGCTCATTTGTTGTTTTTAACAGTCTATGGTCAGACTGACCCAGGATATGTATAAGTGATGCTGATAATGACGATGCTTGGAGATTGCACGGTATTTGGACAGCTGAAATGGCGCTGTAACTGTATTATAAAATGTAATGATGATGCTTGGGGATTGCACGGCCATTGGACAGCTGAAATGGCGCTGTAACTGTATTATAAAATGTAATGATGATGCTTGGAGATTGCACGGCCATTGGACAGCTGAAATGGCGCTGTAACTGTATTTTAAAATGTAATGATGATGCTTGGGGATTGCACGGCCATTGGACAGCTGAAATGGCGCTGTAACTGTATTATAAAGTGTGATGATGATGCTTGGAGATTGCACGGTATTTGGACAGTTGAAATGCCGCTGTAACTGTATTATATAGTGTATGGATATCGTGAGATGTTTCAACAATAAAGACAATCATATGCAAGGATAAAATTCATAACAAAATATAATGAGCTTGAATTTCATCATAAAAATCAATATTGGAACCAGGAATAATTTGAAGCGGCAGTTACATGTAATATATAACATAATTGTAAGTCATTTTGGAGATTAAATGTAGAATAAATATATAAATGTGGGTGAATTATATATTGTAACACAATACATATTTCTTTGCTGTACGACATTTTATTTTAACATATACAGGCGAGTTGCACAATGACATAAAAATGCAAAAAGATATATCTTATATTTACAAACAGCATTTCTTCCGGTGTGGAAATATCAATTTGATCAATGACAATGACCTGGCCAAATTCATATTTCTTAGTTTCAGTAAGTTTAATGAATTGTATTGCTCAATAATTGATCAATACTATTTAATCACAAACAATAATTTTATCAAATTGCACATTATATCGTTTTAGTATTAATCGTATTAAATTGGTTGTGGTCTCTGAATCACCGGCACCTGCACTCAAAGTACGCCGACATCTCAATATTCATTACAATATATTTACATTTCCAGTGTCTTTGTCTATGAATACACTACCAATCGATTTTGTAATGTATGGTCCAAAACATCATATCAGTTTCTATGTAAATATTCAATTGTGAAAATGTTGAAAATTTAATGTTGAGTACCTTCTTTTTGATTCACTGAAAGAAGCTAACAATATTTCATAGGCTGTCGAAATCATATTAATTTTTTGAGTAAAATTGATGCTGTTTAAACTGAAAAATACAACCCTGGTGGATGAAGTCGGACAGGTGCCGTTGTGTTTAATGCCCTTAAATCTATCAGCCAATGACTGGGCAGTTAATCATAAGATCATCCGTCTCCATCAAGTTTGAGTTTGATACGGACTGCCCAAAGTCCAAACTCTTGTTAAAACGGTTCTAATAAGATATTAAACATGTTCTTGTTAATCTTGAAGAATACTGGTTAAATAAACAACATCCCGAAAACTGTACTTTTTGTACTCATGTAACAGTAAAACTGTCGGCTGGTACAGCTGCAGGTGAAATGACCTTGTCACTGCGTGTGAAGGTCGGCCTGCGATTCTTGAAGGTCAACAGGCATGATCATTTTGTCTCTCTCTTCCTTTTGAAGAGGAGTAGCCTTTTGACCCTCTCCATTTTCATCACTCTCATTTTCTTCTTCTAACTGCCTAGCTTTCTGTTTGCCAATGGTGTGTTTCTTTTCAGCAACCTTCGTTACGCCGCTAGGTGGTACTCTTGCCGTGACCTTCTCGTCCTTTTTTGTCTTTCTCCCAGGCAGAGGGTTGTAGCTCAGAGCCCCCAGGGCATATCTATTGTGGGTAATCTCTCCGGGCAGGTCATCATTGGCACTGCTGTCCGATACCGGGCTCTCGGCCAGACTTCCACTGCTGGACATGGACTGAACCAACCAGTAGGTCACCATCTCACCTTTACCCTACAAGAACGTGATACATTGATAACTTACAATTGGTAATTTATGTAAATGCAGAGAGAGAGAGAGAGAGAGAGAGAGAGAGAGAGAGAGAGAGAGAGAGAGAGAGAGATGTGAGTATGTGTATTAAAAAACTCAGCTACTGAATATTTTCGAGTCGATTCTATTTAGAGAGGTTTTTGAAGAGAAGAGATTGATAGAATAGTTCCAGTTAAGTGGTTTGCATTGTTTTTTGTGTTCAAAGTCAAGGCTTCGAATATTGAATTAAGATCAATCTGTAGTCCTCCGTCTATTTAAGACACCTCATAAAAAGAGGTTTATGAACAGTAACTGTTTTAGTCTATAAAAAGCATCAAATATCAAACGAGTCGTTGAATATGAGCAAATTCATCGCCATTTGGGTCCAGCGAAACGCAGCAATAGCTAGATTATTTATGTGGAAGATTTCGGATGTAGAATTACCTTAATATCAATGGTTCCACGCTTCTTCATTACATAGTTGCCGGTCTTGGATAGAAGTACGTAGGATGTATGACTGATATGTATCTTACTAGCTGTAAACAAGCATAATCTCCTGTATAAATTTTTACCACATGAAATCAAGGTATACAACGAATCACGTATTTTTTCTATTACAAATTATATATTTAGTTTTTAAAAAAAGTCATTTTAGGGAGGTTGTGTGGTCAACAAATTGGCAATCACGTGTTTTCTAATTTTTTAAATATTATGTATTTAGCTATCTAAAACATGTTTTTATATAGAGTTCTTCTTAAGAAGGTCAAAAGAGTCTAAAAATGGCCACGACCACCGGGTCCTCTTAAAAAAGAATGTTCAACACTCGTCTATTTAAAAAAAAAAACAGTCAAGAGAATGGAGCGGTTTGATCTGTTTACTAGAAATGAAGACATGTATACATACGCTGGCTGTGAGACTTCATCCTTGACGCGGTATTGACAGTGTCACCGAACAAGCAATAGCGGGGCAATGTGGAGCCCACTATTCCCGCCATACATGGACCTACAACACCCAAAAAAACCCTCAGTACTGTAAACGAGTCTAAAGTTCTGAATACATACATGTATCATTAATTATCCAAATGAGAGTTCATTACCCGTATGGTTCATTACCCGTATTTATTCCGATCCTGAGTTGAATAGTGCCCTTTTCTCTATTGGAGAATGCATGCTCCCTCATCATTCTTTGAACAGACAGAGCAAATTCAGCTATCTCAATCACGTGTTTATTGTTGTTGCGATGTGGCAAACCTTTGACAAAAAGGACATGCATGATTTCTAAACGCGTTCAACAAAGAGCAGAACATCTACACATAGATAATAAAATCAGAAATATCAGAAAATGGAAATTGATAGAAAACTTGAGACTTTGATCACTTTAGAATTGATGAAATAAGCAACAGTGTTAGACGCAATTAGTGCTTTAGTCAAAGAGTAAAACATTGTTATAGAGAACACGGTTATAACAAATTCACGCTTACAGCGAAGATATATGTAGTTCCCTAATCTTTAGATATTACAAAATCAAAAGATATAACAAGTTACAATTACAAGTTGTATATAAGTAACAATTAATGCTTGTTCCTGGCACTTCGGTATAACCGTGTTTTACTGTAATCGGGACGGTTTGATTGTTGACTTTCACTATCTACAAATTTATCTTACCTGAAACCACCATGTAAGAGTCATTGATTGTCTCCACTTTGTACAAGTCCCTGTTGTCAAGGAGAATGTCGATGGCGCCATAGAGAGCGTTCAGAAGCTGGACAATTTCCAAAGGCTGTAAGGTTATTGACAGAAGGGAAAAGCCGTGAATGTCAGAAAATAGAACAGTTACTGATTTGAAAAACTCCGCCTCGATTCCTTCCTTCTTCTTTAACTTGTCCGCTACTTCTTTTGGTACCATCTGATATAACAAGGAGTCTGTCCTCTTTTTCTCAAAGTTCAATTCCTTCGTTTTGTCAACTAGAATCACGGCGTATTTCTGTATGTTGCTGGTTAAACTTTCAGTACTGAGGATGACCAAAGAACACGATATCAAAACAAAGACCAAGACACAGGAGCTTATAATGAGGTCTCGATTAGAGTCTTGCAGTATCTTGTCTACCTTCTGAAGACAAATGTTGCCAAGAGAAGTCTGTAGACTGAGCAGAGTGTCCAGATATAGAGATGTATTATCGTAAAACCACCGGGCACTCCTCATGTCGATTTTGGATTGTTTTTGTTCCTCTTCTCCGTGGTCTTGGATGTAGGAACGATAATTATTTAAGACAATGCTGACGTTTCTACCGTAGGAGACGAGGCCGTAAGATCCAATGTAGTCAACGTCTGGAGAGTACAGACGAGCTGTTTTATAGTTAGATTGAAAACCAAATATTTTCATGTTGTATTGCTCAAATTGCAGATGAGTTTCAAACCCACCGCGAGCATAAAACATGGTTCCAAGTGCTCTCTCCAAACCCAAATCTTCTTTGGCAGCTGTAATTTTCTGAAAACCAACGAGCGATTTCCATACCACTGCAAATTTAGACTCAACAATGGATTTGTAGCCCCAGAAAATGATGATGTCAATAATAGATGTGTAGAACGTCATTTCTTTGTTGATATTCGAGGACATTTGGTTTAACTGTTGTCGGTGTTGACCTAAGTGTTGAAGCATCTTGCTCTTGGACCGGAATGCATCGCGATTGAATATATCCAAGTTTCCGGGCCATTTGGCAATGCTTTCAATGGACTCGTCTGTAATTTGGTACTCCTTGATGAGAAAAGTTTTGGTATCGGGTCCAAGAGCACTCAGATACAATATACTGAGATCACGTTCCTTTTGCAAATGATGAATCAGCCGTCCTACTTCAATGCTGAATTCTAAGGACTCGCGAACCTAAAATATTGGTAAAAAATAGAACCTACAGTTGGGTCGCATTTTTAATGTTTAGAACTGTTAAACCATATTCATGCAAAAATGCATATCCATTCAATGTGTAAATTACAGAATAACCTTTGCATTGTCTGTTTTGGTAGCCACGATGTCGGTAAGCTGGTAGACACAATAGCTCCAAAGAGCCAGTATAGGCAGAACTGTCAGGCAGAGCATCTTAACCATCTGTACCCTCTTACCCCGGTTACTGACCGGCACAGTGTTACAAATGGTGCCTGAAAAAAAGAATTCGGTTACGCCAAAAGAATTTGACGACACGCCTAGTAAATGTTTTACGCGTACGTTTGTTTAGATTTCCACATTATCGCTACTTTATTGCTTTTCTTGAAATTCTCGTGATATTTCTAAATAGTTTGTTCAGAATATCTAGATACTTACCTTTTTAATGTAACAAGACCGGTTACAAAAGCCGTGTCCCGTTACAAGAGGAAGACAATGCCAAAGGCACTAAAAGCCGAGGTTTAGATACACCGTTAGTAGGCAAATGTTCACTTATTGATGTCGACAGACAACGAACGTATGTCTTTAAAAATAAATACTAGTACAAGATATTTTCTGAACCTTGAATCGCCCATTCTAAGTCTTTATATTGTTGCTTTATATATATATATACACCGGGTATGATATAAAACATGTTTTGATTAATTTAAAATATTCTTGTTAATTGCTTAATATAATTTTATTCGGTGATGTTCAATCTAAAAATATCCACCAATAGAATGTATATATTTTGATATTTCATGATGGGAGTAAAAATATAAACTTATCTTTGTTATAGTGATTTGTGATGAAAAAATCAAAATAATTATAGAGAGTATATGAAAATGTAAACAAGTATTCCCTTTAAAGGGGCATGGTCACGAATTTGGTCAAAACTCATTTTTCCGATTTTAATATTTACAATGCTTCAGAAAGGCAATTCTAATGGGCAACCGAAATTTAAGTTTCATTTGTTGAGTTATAAGCGAGTTACAGAGCTTGAAATTCTTCACTATGTAAACAAAGCGTTTGTTTACATTTTGAACGTTGAAGTAAAAATTTCAGTTTTAAACCTAAAACGAATGTGTTAAACGTTAGGAACTGTTTATCTATTTCTTAAAATAAATAAAAAGATAGAAAAATAACCTGGAAAACGATTTTTTACTGGTATATTGAACCTATGTAAACAAAAACAGGGCACGAGCCTTGTTTACATGACAAAGAATTGTGAGCCCTGTATCTTGTTTATAACTCTACGAATGACTCTCAAATTTAATTTGATCATTAGAAATGCATCACAAAAATATAGTATATTATACTAATACAAATAGATACCGTTATAGTCAATGATGGCAGTAGAAATATAGGTATACTAATAAATCCTGACTGCTACGAGGGATGATTATTCATGATAATAGTAAAATCTAAACATATAGTACATGTATATTAAAATTTAACAGATGTACTTAGTATACGATGGTGGTATAAATATTATATAACTGAGAAGCACGATACTAGAAACCGATACTCGATTTATATGGCAGTAATATATATATATATATATATATATATATATATATATATATATATATATATATATATATATATATATATATATATATATATATGTGTGTGTGTGTGTGTGTGTGTGTGTGTGTGTGTGTGTGTCTGTGTGTGTGTGTGTGTGTGTGTGTGTGTTTGTCACCTTATCTACGATACCAAGCGAATAACTTGTTGGGGTTTCTCCACCTCGGAAGAGATAAGACAAACTGTAAATAACGGCAACTACTTTATTTGATTCACTGATATAAATTGTATACTGAATTTGTATTGATGCTATGGTTTAGGGAAACAATTTAAAATATCATAATTTTATCAGAGTTCTAAGTGTTTTTATTTATCTATATTTTTCAGTGTTTGTGGTATAACACTAAGAGTTGATTGTTTATTGTTCAGTCCAATAAATAAAAATGACGTATTCTTGGGGCTCAAGCGGAGTTTGCAAAATTAAAAGAAATGAAAATCACATAAACATGTCAAAACTCTAATTGCTAATTATTATATGAATATAAGTAATTAGGAATCATTCTTTGAATAATATGAGGTGGTCAAATACGGTCGGGGCGTGATCAAATCTTTCATAAAGCCCTTTGGGTTTTATTGGCTTTGTCCTCGCCCCGAACAAAATTATCACCTCAAAAAACTCAAATTCCTCATTTCTTATAAAATGTCCAGACAAATGATATTTTCTCTGCGTGATCTATAAATTTATCCTTTTGTATTAAAAATGACGAGAGCAATCAGGAATACGTGTAGTGAAGCACATAACAAAACAATAGTTATGAAATCATTAATAAATGAATTTAAAAAAGGAATAAAAAACCACAGAGATGAAACAGATTCAAACCAGGTTAAACCTACACCTTCCAGATCTCTTAGTTTTCTCGATAGTCGCTGTCTATGGGATCGGGCTGCTCTATACCACGACAGTGATAGTCGCTGTCTATTGGATCAGGCTGACAGTAATAGTCGCTGTTTATGGAATCGAGCGGTTCTATACTAAGACAGTGTGTGCAGGAAGGGAGTTATTCAAAATAGAATTCCATGGTTTTGTATTTGTGAGTAAAAGTGAGCTAATTTCTTATAGTCAAACAGCAAGTTACAAAGGTATGATAATGCTGATTCCGTTTATATATATTTCCGAATATCAGCAGCAATATTTAAATAATAAATGCTTTTAACATTTACAACTACATGTAATGGCCACATCAATGTTTTTTTAACTTGGTGCATAATATATAAATACTTATATTAGTAAGAAAAATAAAACCAATATCTTCTGGCCAATCATTTTCCCGTTTCTATCGAGTTCAAAGTTGATGTTGTTTGTAGCGTTTACAATGGCGATGTTAATGTTGTACTAGTAGTATATAAATCTAACATATAAGACGATAATAATCATGATACGATGATGATGATGATTTAAGAAGTACATGAGACAATATCCTTAGACACTTTTACAATCACAGGCATACTATTATTGCAGATTAATCGTGTATGGTGTAATACTGGTTGGAAAGTCAGTATCAACAGAAAATTCTTATACCAAAGTCAGATTGGACAAGAGCTCTTGGAGAAGTTAATTAACTTCAAGCTTTAATTCTGACATAAGTAAGATTTCATCGTCTTTCTCCGAATATTGACTTGCTTACAAGTCGTTTAATCGCATTAGATGGTCATTTAATTAACATCGAAGAATCCGATTTTTAGGTATGTATGTGACAAAATTTTAGTCGTTGAAATGAAATTAGAAATATTAATTCGACATGTTACTTTACCTTAACTAATTTGAGAAAGACCGTACGTGTATTTTACTAAGTTCTTGCTGGACAAACCATTATAGCATTCATAACTACTTTAGTTTGTTTCTTATACTAATACTATAGTAAACTCTTATTTAACTGTCCATTGGTCCATGTTTGACTTTTTGAGAAAAAAATGTTTAATTAGTAAAACAGAAATGAATACATCTTAAAACGATGATTGGTCGGCTTTATATTGTCTATACACGTCTCATCAACTTTAAAATACAGTTTTTATGTAAAATTTTAATCATGATTGGAATTTTTCATCTATACATATTTTTAATGAATAGGAACAATTAGAATCGATGATTGATAACATAGCTTGTAAATGAAGAGAGAGAGAGAGAGAGAGAGATAGAGAGAGAGAGAGAGAGAGAGAAATAGTTTATTTACATGCATTAACATTTATGTAGATATTCTTTTCCGAGAGGGGAATCATTAGTTTATATTGATTTAATGGAAATCAACACCAAATTCCCTCCATTTAATCTATCTTGTTTTTCGTTCATATTCTATTCAAGAAAGGTTATTTTTATTCCTATATTTTTTATATTTATAAATATTTCTAGTGAGTAGGTCGCTTGTGTTCTTCGCGTCTAATTTAGTTTAATTTAAGGTGGTATGGGACATGCACCTCCATATTGTGACGTACTATTTATAGAAAAAAACAATAAAATCCAGTATAATTTTATAAATACTTTCTTTCCAGCATTTGTCATCTAACAGCGTAGCGCATGCAATGGGTTTCTACCTTTCCAAAATTTTTTAAAACGTATTTCTTGGTTAAATATTGTTAACTTTGAAAATTCTGAAGCGGTGATATTATTCTGATTATAATGTTTTTTATCCACATTAATATCGACAGATGTCCCATACAACCTTAATTGGTAAGTACCATTAAAAAATACTAAACATCTCTGGATACTTGATTATAAACAAAGGATTTCTATCGATCTGTAGATTGAGAATTCTTGAAAGGTGATAATTAAAGATATATGTACAAACATGCATTTCATATCTATAGAGAAAAAAACAGGATGGGAGGAAAAAGTCATATATTTACCTTTCCCATTCAGCGCAAGGTTTGTGATGGCTAAAGAACTCAAACTTGAAGATGACTTATCCATTTTTCCTCAAGTACTGCAGAGAAAAGTATGAAAGATCAGAACATAACATTAGATTATTTTACAAACGAAAACAATGTTTTAATAAGATTTCAATTAGTATGATAATCATTTAAGTTTGGAAACTCTCACCTTCGATTGTTTCCTCTATATGATTCGATGTCCTCTGAGTAATGCGTCATTTTTCAATCTATTTAAGTACATGAATATGTACATATTTTAAAAAATCGATTCTTGGCCCCGATTGGTCGGTTTGTAATTTATAAGATAAAACATAGGTTCGACTTGCGTCCTGATAAATATTCATTTTCAAAAATGGTTTGTCTAGTGATTAATATTGCGTGTATTTAGGACACGTGATGCGTTTCTCAATTTCAGATAATTTCCATGAAAGAATTACACCTTATCTATTTGCACTTAACCTGTTTAAGCCAAAAATTTCGGGGCATATTAACATGCAGGCTATTTTCTGCAATGATCACTACCTTCAAAACGGCATGAACCCTCGAAGAACGCATCTAGATCTTTTTTATAACAAATTATAAATGAATTGATCGTAAAGAGTATATAATTGTTAATGTACACCAGTACGTTAATCTTAATCAAATTGGAATTCGAGTCTGAAATCATCATGATCATTTCGTGCAGCCCCTTGATTTGTTCAAGTCGAAGGTTTCGACAGATTGATAAACGGGGAGTGTATATTTCGGCCAGGACTGTCAGTTTTAAAAAGCTATGAATTACAATCATTTTCCGTAAGAAATAGAGAGCATCATATTTGGTGAATGTAGATATATAAATATGTATTCAAAGTATAACATGAAATATCATTACGGAATTACTTTGTGGAAATCTTTACATTGTGGAAATAGAAAACATGTAAAATAGTGGAAGATGCGTCTCGTGTGTATTTAAAAATATTTTTTTTAGACACAAACGTATCGAACAAGTCACAATTCCCACAAACTTTATTTTTTTTTTCATACGTGTGTTTTGTCTCAATCAAAACAGATATGGAGTTGATAATCAAGTTGGCAACTGATTGATTCTGACACTAAATGATAATTACACATTACAAACTGTGAACGGCTGGGCCATACACACGTCCATCAGACATACGGCTTTGAGACAACGGACAAAACTGTGATGCAACATTTGTGAATTTCAATGATACTTTCATCTTGATTTGTACAAATGTATCAAGATAAATAGAATTATAACATTTTAGATATGATTATAGTAATATAATTTGCTGAATTAATAGACTGAGAAATCGCGAATGTCCATCTTCGGAGCAATTTAGAAAAACATAAATATGTTGCTGCAGATCTGTAGCTATACAGAAAATTCGTATGGTTGTTCATTCCCACACAGCTAGATGTCAGTACTTAAATAGGCGTTTTCTCGACATATTTCTCAACATATCCGCAAGTTAAGAATGGAGCTCCTTTTGTTGTTTCAGGTTTTGGAAATAAGTTTTTAAAGGATTTTTTTGTTGCTATTAATTCACCACCATTGTGGTCCCACCTTACCTCTGGGGTCATGAGTTCCATACAAGTGTCAGTTTTTTGGCCAGATTTTTCTCTATATTCCTGTGGAAAAAATTTACCCTCGTTGTGACCTTACCTTTATAACCCAGGTGATGATTATTTGAACAAATTTGAGACTACACAAAAGATTATTCTCAATATATACCAATGTAAAAATTGAACTCCCCGTTGTGTCCCCCGGGAATGATGATGAACAAACTTGAATCTACTTAAGTTTGAGCTTTTCTGGCCGAATGGTTTTAGCGAAGAAATAAAAAAAAATACCTAAAAAATTTCAATAATTCAGAATAACTTCTACCTTTAAGAATACGTTTTAATTCATTGAAACAGATTGAATACCTTCGTTCAATTACATGATGTTTTCGGCCAAGTTTGGTTGAAATTGGCAAGAAGATGAAAATGTGAATAGTTTTGGACAAAGACACCAATGAAGTACAATGACAAATTGCTCACTTAAGCCATCGGCTCAGTACGCTAAAACTCAGGCAGAATGAAGCTCTATCGTCTGAATGTTATAACCACCCAACCTCCTTGAGACTGAAAATAAATGACTGTCTCTTCAAATTGGCTCCATAAATAATATTCTTGGTAATCAAAAATGTCGGGTACAAATTTTGAATGTCTTACATTAAATCCAGTGAAAACAATACAATGCAATAGGACGTAAACACGCATTCATTCTAAACTGAATATACACAACAATAACATGAAATTACTGTACACTGTAATACATGTATATCAAATATATTTGTTGACATTAAATAACGTGTAACACTAATTGATTTCCAGGTTTACATTTGAATACGTAATACATGTAACAGGAAGCATGGGTGTAATATCATACCGTATTAACGTTTAAGTTGCCTTTTCTTCCTGTAAAGTGCTTCTTCAAAACACCAAGGAAGTGAATGATTTACATGTATGTAGGAGACTGGGAGACCATGGAGTGAAGTCCACTGTCCTTTAAATCCATCAGTTTAATTTCCTATCACCCATTATGATGGGATCATCACAATCAGGAGGAACGCCATTACTGTGTCACACTAACAAGGATTTCTAACTTGCAAAAATCCGTCAACTATAATAAAAAATAAACTTTATTTTGTGGGACAAAGAATGTTTCTGTTTGTACATATCAAATTATATTACATATATCAGATCGTTACCAGTGAATACAGTACTGATATCCTTCAAAATCGGACGGTCTCATGTAAATCAATTTACGTACGATATAGTATTACGTCTTAAACAGTTCTGTAGGGAAATTTATCAGACAGATCACGGCCCTAACGGTCCTCGAAACTAGCTGATATATTTTCATACAGAACTGTTTTCGGCATATACTCAGTATCAGGCTTGGGGTAATGCTAAATGTAATGGTAATAGGCAGTAAAGAACATAAAATAAGTCAATATGCAGATGACACATCTCTCATTTTGGATGGTTCACCTACTTCACTATTTGCATCTTTAGATACTCTAGACTTTTATTCAAACATTTCTGGGTTGAAAATAAATAGTTCAAAAACAAAAATTATATGGATTGGCTCAAAAAAATTCTCAAATCAGGTTTTTCACCACACGAGATGGAAACTAGATTGTGGCTCAACAACGTTTAGTTTACTGGGTATTAACTTTTCTGTCGATCTTGAAAAAGTTACTGAGTTAAACTATTCTATACAAGTTCCAAAAATTAAAAGCATGCTTCAACAATGGAAAAGAAGAAACCTTACACCAATTGGACGTGTGACGGTAGTAAAATCTCTAGTTATTCCAAAAATCAACCATTTATTTATGTCTTTACCTACTCCTAAAGAGGTAATCACCACATTGAACAAAGACATTTTTGAATTTTTTTGGAATGCCAAATGTGATAAAATAAAACGTGCAATAGTTATTCAAGAATATCGAAAAGGTGGTTTAAAAATGCTTGATATTAACAAGTTTATTATGTCATTAAAATGTTCATGGATTAAAAGATTAATTGTTGGACATAGCTCATGGACTTCCATATTGAAGGCCATTAATGGTGAAAACTTTGTCAACTTATTACTAGATTTTGGTGATGCATTTATTACTGAATGTGTTATTCCGAAAAATAATAATTTTTGGAAAGATGTATTTAAATCAATGCTCTATGTTATAAAATCTTTTGATGATAATTATATTGAGGGAAATTTTTTATTTATGCCTATTTGGTATAATAGTCATATTAGAGTTGGTATGAAAACATTGTTTATAAAAAGTTGGTACAAAAAAGGTGTAAAGGTCATCAATGACTTTCTAGATGATAATGGAAATTTTTTGTCACATGTAAGTTTTCAAAAAAAAATTTGATTTGCATATTTGTACAATGCAATACAACAGTATAGTTAGTGCTATATCAACATATCTAAGATCCTCTCTTCCAGTACATATCAAATGTTTATTTAAGAGATCCTTTACTCCATATATTCCATTATATTACAAACCTTTTCTTTTGCAAGATAAATGTACAAAACCAATTTATAAACAGATAATTGCCTGTAAAATAACCCCAACTGCAATACCAAAGTGGAATTCAGAATTGGTACAATATGGGGTAGAAATTTGTGTTTCTGATGCTTTTAATGTATGTTTTAAGACAACCAATGACTCATCTATTCAATGGTTACAATATAGATTACTTCATAGAATTCTTCCTGTAAATTACTATTTGAAAAAAATCAATGTTGTATCTTCTGATTGCTGTTCCTTCTGTGAACGTGATGTTGAGACAATCCAACATGTTTTTGTAAGCTGTGAAAAAAATATCAACAATTTGGAGCAACCTAAGCATGCATATTTACCAATATACTTCTATACGAATTGGTTTCAATGTTATCAATATTTTATTGGGTGAACTCCCATTGTCAAAAGACAATAAAGTTGTAAACTTTATAATTTTGTACACAAAACAATATTTATTTTGCTGTCTTAAAAAAGATATACTGCCTAGTCTACTAGGGCTGCTATTTTATCTATATAACAAATACAAAGTTGAAAAATATATTTCATGTCAGAAATTTCAAATGCAAAAGTTTACCAACAACTGGCATGTATGGAAACATATATTTGATACAATTCAGTAATTTTTTATTTTTTGTTTCTTCTTTGTTTATTATTGATATTAACCGTTTGCCTTTGTTAAATAAGCAACCACTGCCAAATCTGGATGAATGTGAGCACGAATGTGTGAGTGGATGAGTAAAAAATGGCTTTGAATTATATTATTAAAATGTCTGTATGCATATGAAAAAATAATAAATAAAAAAAAAAAAATGTAATGGTAATGCATTGCCATGCATTACATGTTTTCAAAGTAATGCTAGTAATGTGTAATGGATACTGAGTCAGTATCCATTACTTTTTTATTCAACTACTTATATTTTCTAATTCTTAACTTCAAATGAATATGTAAATGTTGTCTTACGAGAGAAGCTACACAATAAACAGATAAATTAGCAAAACAAACATCGTCATTGACATTCAGTTAAATAGTATTCATATCTCCTTAGGTTCATAGGCGTCGGAAACGGGAGGGGGGGGGGGGGCTTAGCCCCCCCCCCCCCCCCACACACACATACTTTTTTTTTTTTTTTTGCAAAGTTAGACCTAACTATTAGGCACATAGCGTAAGGGAAGGGCCAGCCCGGGCCCCTTACTTTTACTCGCAGCAAACATCATTGTTCCTAAATAGACCTTTTAAAAAAGAATGAAATATTAATAGTGATATTGAAAATTGGAAATTATAAACCTATTATGATTATTTACGAATTCGGAATTTCATGATTTGCAAGAAAATTTTGGTAGGTAAGATTTTTTTTTAGCTATAGGTATCCTCTAAACCCCCTCCCCCCCCCCCCCCTCATTAGGATTTTCCTGATTTTGGGAATTTTTCTGTTTTTGGTTTATTTTTTTTTTTTTTGCTTGTCAAGATTTCTGAGGAATAGTCTAGCTCCGCCCACTTCAATTTGTTTCCGACGCCAATGAGGTTAATGTGTATTTTGCCAACGTCTCATTGCAAAAGACCTCCTCAGAGATAAATTGTCTAGTCAGACATAATTAATATATATATTACATATATCTATATATGTGTGTGTGTGTGTGTATGTGTGTGCGTGCGTGTGTCATTGTGTCATGTCACGGAGCATCGTTTTTTAAAAAAGTGTGGGTGGGGGGCAGACTCATCATTCATCAAAAATAAAAATAAAAAATAATCTTGACAAACCTAAAAAAACCAGTGTGTGTGTGTGTGTGTGTATACACACACACACACACACGTTCCTTTCATAATTATTGACATGTTGACTCTACAAATCTTTTTTTTCCCCTGAAATCGGTTGACTTGTATAAGGAATCATTTTTTTGAGTATTATGAGGTAATAATTTCGGTCGGGGCGTGATCAAATCCAATAAAGCCCGAAGAGCTTTATGATAGATTTGATCACGCCCCGACCGAAATTATCACCTCATAATATTCAAAGAATGATTCATTATTACTTATATTTATATAGTTTTAAGCCATCGTACGATTAAATATTTAAATATAAATAAGCAAACCCCGCCAGCGCCTCAATTTGGCGTCATTTGTATTATGGGTTATATAGTACAAAATCGAAACGTAGTGTTATCACAGGCAAAGACACTGGAAAATGTAAATATAAAGGTTTCAAATAAGATGTTAACTTTAAATGGAAGCAGTCCAATTATTCCTTTGTAAAATTTCGACCCTCCACTCCACCCTACCCCCAGGGATAATGGCTTGAACTACCTCGAATCTTCTCTACCTAAGGATGCTTTCACACAAGTTTCAGCTTTTATGGACAAATGGTCTTTGAGAGGAAAATTTTTGAAAAATACAAATTTTCAATTATTTCTAATAATCTCCCCTTGAGAGAGTGAATCTTGTTTACCCAATAATGCTTTGCCAGTTTGGTTGAAATTGAACTGAAGAGGAATGTTAGTTTACAAATGACAGACAATGCCAGACAAAAAGTGATCAGGAAAGCTCATTTGAGCTTTTAGCTCAATAGAACTAAAAATGAGGTAAGTGCATAACCTTTTTTGGGTAGTAATTTTTCCGATGTAAAATATTCTATCTTAAAAATACCTGTTATAATTTCTGTGCATGACAGTTTGATATGTGAAAATTAGGGTGGCATATTTCTGGCCCCTACATGCAAAATAAATTATGTCAACATGCAAGATAATTATGTCAACATGCAGGAAAATTATGTTGACATGCAAGTTACAGATCTCGTTGGAGAATTTGAATTTCATATGGGTAAAATGACTTACTAATGCCGTACTCTTACATCATAGATGCAAGATGCAACATAGTTATGACAACATGCGATTTATTTATGTCATCATGCGAGTTAATTATATTAACATGCAAGTTATTTAGTTTGACATGCAAGTTAATTATGTCAACATGTAACATTTATGTGAACATGCTAGAAATTTATGTCAACATGCAAGATAATTATGTTGCCATGCAACTTATCTATGTCAATATGCAAGATATGTCAACAAGCAAGTTATCTCTCATGTTGTTATAAATAACTTGCATGTAAACATAATTAACTTGCATGTTTACATAAAATAGTTGCATGTCAAAATAATTATCTCGCATGTTGACATAAATTTTTTACATGTTAACATAAATAACTTGCATGTTCACATAAATAAGTCGCATGTTGTCATAATTATGTTGCATCTTGCATCTATGATGTCAGATACGGGCGTAAGTAAGTGATCTTTCCCATATAAAAATCAGGTTCTCTCTAAAGATTTGTAACTTGCATGTACACATAATTATCGTCCATGTAGACATAATTCTCTTGCATGTTGACATAACTTATCTTGCATGTAGGGGGCAGAAATATGCCACCATAGAAAATGACCAAAACAAAAATAAGAGACAATAGCTAAAATAACTGATTATACTGGATATATCAACTATTTCTTGTGTGTGTTATATCCACTTTTAGGCAAACATGAAAATAATTAAAAGAGGTTTTTTTCTGTTAATGATCCAAAAAACACCTTTAACAAATTCAAATTCCTGAAACTTTATTGATTTTATGTGTACAATTTTCAGGTGAACAAAATTTTTAAAGAAGTCAATTTGGTTTTACAAATTTTCTCCTAAAAATTCAGAGCAAGTTATTTCAAGACCATCAAAACAAAAATCTTCAAGAGAAAGGAAAACAATTATTTCTCTAACTACTGTGTCTAGAAAAAAACTTTTGAAAAAAAAATTAAAACATGTGCATATCATACATATTTTTGCATATGTACTTTAAATCTTATCAAAACACAAACAATATCAATGGGAAACATTAAATACATGGTACTAAATACTATAATACTTCCCTTTTTAAAAAGAAAATATTCATTTTTAAGAGAGCAAAAAATAATCACTTAACAAACTTCAGTTCAACATGTGTGAGATGATAGTTTTGTCTAACAGTGCAATGTGTCTGTAACAGATTTAAAACAAGGACAAGTAAAACAGTATGCCATAAAAACTGTATAAATCATGAAAAGGATAAAATTGTTATGGTGACAACCGATTAAAATAAAGTACATGTACTTTTGGTACATTAAATCCCAATAATATTCATGATGGTAAAAATAAGCGAAGAAATAACAAGTATAACTGTACAGCACTAAGTGTGTCTACACTACAAGGCCATTGGTCTGTAAGGAACACTGTAGTCAGAGCCCTAGGAAGGCAATCACAGATTTCAGCTTCAATGGTCAATTCTTTATTTCACTTTGGTTGCCATGGCCCCAGCAATAGGGTTGCTTTGATGCAACGGTCTTCTAAACAGAAGAATGTGAGGCTCTGAAAATAATAAAGCAAATATATAATTAAGAGGATAAAAAATAAGGAGAGGGTGAGGCTCTTACACAAAGAAAACAAAAATTATATTATGTTACCAAACTTTAATTCATATATAAAAAGAAGAAAATATCTGCTCAGCAAGTTTCATATTTTTCCTCAAATGCATTTATAAAGAAAAACATAGGTAATCACAGATTACAAAGCTCACCGCGACGAGACATCACCCTTATGGAATTCACCTTTATGAGACCACCTTTATCATATTAAATGAAAATCATACTTTATGATCTTGGATATTCATGGATTCTGTTTTGACACAATATCGTATATCATCTGTTAAAAAATTGTATGATAATCATATGTTCATATGTTAATCAATACAATAATATAAAATTAAATATTGCATCCTATCATATTTACAACATATATCATATAATACAATAAAATATCATAAAAAACAATGATGAGATATATTGTAACGTATGATATGGAATTGTACTGTGTTATACGTTATTGTATTTGATCACATAATACAATATCATATTATATAAAACAATATAGTATTATATTACAATATCATATTACATAATACATCATAATATTGAAACATGTCATATTATATTGTATAATATAGTATGATATTGTATGATACTGTATCATTTTTGATACATAATATGATATTGTATCATGATACAATATAATTTGATATGTACATCATTGTATCATATCAAATGATACAATATTATGTGATAAAGTAAAACATTATATAATACTATATCATATTATACATATTGTATCATATGATACAATAATATATTTTACAATATCATACAATACAATTTCATGTGATGTGAAAATATATCATATTATAAACCAATATCAAATCATACAATATCGTATGATATGATATTATGTAATATTAGAGTATCATATTGTACAATTTCATGTAATATAATTCTATATTACAGAAATTAATTTCATATTATACAATATTGTATGATACAATATTATAGAATATACAATAATGTATCATAGGATACAATATTATATTTTGCAATACGTTATGTAATAGTATCATGTGATAAAATAATAAATTAATAATACAATATAGAATTATACAATATTGTATCATAATATACAATACTATACATAATGATATCTTGATACAATATCATTACATAAAATATAAAAAAAATTGATACAATATCATATCGTATCATATAACTTTTTATAATATTACATATGATATTATATTGTATCATATTAAACAATATTGTTTCATACCATACAATACTTTATCATAGAATCATGTTATATCATTTATCAACAAACACATCTATCAACCGAGCAGGTTTGAGTGAGGTAGGAGATTTCTTTAGCATCCTTTATAATGGAGATCAGGCTCTGCATCTGAAGCAACCTCTGCATTTCATTTATAATATAGTTAAATCAACTATGCATGCTATCATCTATAAAACATGTGACCTGTTCCAAAAAAACTAAACCTCATCCAGCATCTGAAACTCAGCATTCAAGCCTGTCAGGTGCATCAGTATACATAAGACGCATCTCCATGCAAGTTTGGTGAAGTTCAGACCAGTAATAACTAAGATATCATCATCAGAGGGCACTAGCAATTAAAACTTAACCTGCTCCAGCATCCGTAATCTATGGCTCAGATTCAACATCCATGCCTGTCAGGTGCATCTGTATCATAAGACACATCATCCATTCAAGTTTGGTGAAGTTAGGACCTGTAATCACTAAGATATATGTTTTAGCATCCTTGATAATGGAGATCAAGATCTGCATCTGAAGCTTCCTCTGTGATTCATTCATATTACAGTTTAGTCAACTATGCAAGTTTAAAATAGTACTATTATCTATTAAACATGTGACCTGTTCCAAAAAACTTAACCATATCCAGCATCTGAAACCTATGGCTCAGACTCAGCATTCAAGCCTGTCAGGTGCATCAGTATCATAAGACGCACAGTCCATGGAAGTCTGGTGAAGTTAGGACAAGTAATAACTAAGAAATAATCATCAGAGGGCACCTGTTTCAAAAACTTTCACCAGCTCTTAAAACCCTAACCTCCTCAAGCATCCGAAACCTATGGCTCAGATTCAGCATTCAAGCCTGTCTGGTGCATCAGTATCATAAACCCACCATCCATAGAAGTCTGGTGAAGTTAGGACAAGTAGTAACTAGGATATAATCATCAGAGGGCACCTGCAACAAAAACTTTAACCAGCTCTTAAAACCTTTACCTCCTTCAGCATCTGTAACCTATAGCTCAGATTCAGCACCCGAGCCATCCTGGTGCATCAGTATCATAAGACACACCATCCATGCTACTTTGGTGAAGTACGGACCAGCAGTAACTTAGATATTGCTATCAAAGGGCACCTGCAACAAAAACTTTAACCTGCTCAAAAAACCTTAATTTCCTCCAGCATCCAAAACCTATAGCTCAGATTCAGCACTCAAGCCTGTTTGGTGCATCAGTATCATAAGACACACCATCCATGCAAGTTTGGTGAAGTACGGAGCTGCAGTAACTTAGATATTGCTATCAAAGGGCACCTGCAACAAAAACTTAAATCTGGTCCAACAACCTTAACCTCCTCCAGCATCTGAAATTTAGGACTCAGATTCAGCATCCAAGTCTTTCAAGTCCATAAGTAGGTCCAGATGCATCATACATGCAAGTTTGGTGAAGATAGAACAAGTAATAGCTTAGATACAGGACCTGCAACAAAAACTTTAACCAGGTCTGGACGCCGACACCGACGGTATAGCATAAGCTCCCCCTGACTTTGTCTCGGTGAGCTAAAAAAGTGTGGAAAACTGCAGACAAAGAAATGGACAGATGGACAGACAGACGCAGAGGAAAGCTATAGTCCTTTCCAGTAAAACCAGTAGGGGACTAACAAGATTTATCTATCATAGGGCACCTGCTCCAAAAACCTTAACCTCAACCAGCATCTGAAACCTATTGGCCAGATTTAGCATTCAAACCTGTCAATTGCATCAGTATTATAAGACCCACCAGCCATACAAGTTTGGTAAAGTTAGAACCAGTAAAAACTATTAAGATATTTAAGATATACCGATAGTCATCAAAGGGTACCTGTTCCAAAAATGTTAACCTGTTCAAAAACCTCAACTTCATCCAGCATCCGAACCTTTGGCTCAGATTCAGCATTCAAACCTGTCAAGTGCTTAAGTATCATAAGATGCATCATCCATGCAAGTTTGGTGAAGATGGGACAATTAGTAACTTAGATATGGCTCTTAAGGGGCACCTGCTCTAGAAACTTTATCCTGTTCGAAAAACCCTTAACATCCTCAAGCATCTAAAATTCATGGCCAAGATTTTTATTATGATTATTTATATTATACACAATTATTTATAAAAAAAACTTATAATAATATGTAATACTAATGTTTATAATGAACTACTCTAATCTCTAAAGCGCTGTGCATAAAGCATATATATCTAAGGATAATCTGGATATGTCATACAAAATAGGTAAATTTCAACGATTTTTTAAAACGAATAAAATCCCTTTCAAATCTAATATTTCTGGTAAACTGTTCCCCAAATTAGCATAATATATATATAGCTTTGTCGAACAGCAAGTATCCATTTGATTAAGTCCACAAACATGACTGAACAAGGAGCATAAAGTTGTCTGGGCACAGGGTTTTAAAAGATGTACGGTAAACCTAGACTTTAATGTCCTAAAGTAGAGATGGTGAGATGCACCATGCAAGTTTGGTAAAGATGGGTCAAGTAATAACTTAGGTATAGGACCTGCTCTTAAACTTTTAACCAGGTCTGGACGCTGATGCCCACACTGTGGGTATAGCATAAGCTTCCCCCAGAATTTGTCTCGGTGAGCTAAAAATGCAGCTGAGGAGGTGGCAGGTCATTATCAATATCTTGATAGTTGCCTGGTGTGTGAACCATGTAGTATCTTGATAGTTACCTGGCGTATGAACCATGTAGTATCTATATAGTTACCTGGTGTGTGAACAATGTAGTATCTAGATAGCTACCTGGTGTGTGAACCATGTAGTATCTAGATAGTTACCTGGTGTGTAAATCATGTAGTATCTAGATAGTTGCCTGGTGTGTGAACAATGTAGTATCTAGATAGTTACCTGGTGTGTGAACGATGTAATATCTAGATAGTTACCTGGTGTGTGAACAATGTAGTATCTAGATAGTTACCTGGTGTGTGAACCATGTAGTATCTTGATAGTTACCTGGTGTGTGAACCATGTAGTATCTAGATATTTACCTGGTGTGTGAACCATGTAGTATCTAGATAGTTACCTGGTGTGTGAACCATGTAGTATCTTGATAGTTACCTGGTGTGTGAACCATGTAGAATCTAGATATTTACCTGGTGTGTGAACCATGTAATATCTAGATAGTTACCTGGTGTGTGAACCATGTAGTATCTTGATAGTTACCTTGCATGTGAACTATGTAGTATCTAGATAGTTACCTGGTGTGTGAACAATGTAGTATCTAGATAGTTACCTGGTGTGTGAACCATGTAATATCTAGATAGTTACCTGGTGTGTGAACCATGTAGTATCTAGATAATTACCTGGTGTGTGAACCATGTAATATCTTGATAGTTACCATGTGTGTGAACCATGTGTGAACCTATAGTATCTTGATAGTTGCCTGGTGTGTGAACCATGTAGTATCTAGAAAGTTATCTGGTGTGTGAACAATGAAGTATCTAGATAGTTACCTGGTGTGTGAACCATATAGTATCTAGATAGTTACCTGGTGTGTGAACCCCGTAGTATCTAGATAGTTACCTGGTGTGTGAACAATGTAGTATCTAGATAGTTACCTGGTGTGTGAACCATGTTGAATCTTGATAGTTACCTGGTGTATGAACCATGTAGTATCTATATAGTTACCTTGTGTGTGAACCATGTAATATCTTGATAGTTACCTCGTGTGTGAACCATGTGTGAACCATGTAGTATCTTGATAGTTGCCTGGTGTGTGAACCATGTAGTATTTAGATAGTTACCTGGTGTGTTAACCATGTAGTATCTAGATAGTTACCTGGTGTGTGAAAAATGTAGTATCTAGATATTTACCTGGTGTGTGAACCATGTAGTATCTAGATAGTTACCTGGTGTATGAACCATGTAGTATCTATATAGTTACCTTGTGTGTGAACTATGTAGTATCTTTATAGTTACCTGGTGTATGAACCATGTGGAATCTTGATAGTTACCTGGTGTATGAACCATGTAGTATCTATATAGTTACCTTGTGTGTGAACAATGTAGTATCTAGATAGTTACCTGGTGTGTGAACCATGTAGTATCTAGATAGTTACCTGGTGTGTAAATCATGTAGTATCTAGATAGTTACCTGGTGTGTTAACCATGTAGTATCTAGATAATTACCTGGTGTGTGAACCATGTAATATCTTGATAGTTACCTCGTGTGTGAACCATGTGTGAACCATGTTGTATCTTGATAGTTGCCTAGTGTGTGAACCATGTAGTACCTAGATAGTTACCTGGTGTGTGAACCATGTAGTATTTAGATAGTTACCTGGTGTGTTAACCATGTAGTATCTAGATAGTTACCTGGTGTGTGAACAATGTAGTATCTAGATAGTTACCTGGTGTGTGAACCATGTAGTATCTAGATAGCTACCTGGTGTGTGAACCATGTAATATCTAGATAGTTACCTGGTGTGTGAACCATGTAGTATCTTTATAGTTACCTGGTGTGTGAACCATGTTGAATCTTGATAGTTACCTAGTGTATGAACCATGTAGTATCTTGATAGTTACCTGGTGTGTGAACCATGTAGTGTCTAGATAGTTACCTGGTGTGTGAACCATGTAATGAATCCACCCAGGTGATTGCTGTACACCCAGGTTTCTCCACTCAGTCTCTGTCATTAGGTGATTCTTTGGTACCAGTTTGGCAATATCATTGGGAAGAATCACATGTCTGCAATTAAAATGGATTTCGTAAAAATAGGACTATTAGTCTTATTGACTTGGTATCAAATATTGGACTCATTCTAATAGCAAAATTAAATGTTTTGTTGAAAACTTCCCAACTTCTACAAATATATATAACATATAACACAAATTCAACAAAATGTGGATATAAATGAAAATGCATAAAATGGTTGCAAGGTTTTTTTCATTTGTGCTATGATAAACACAGATTTGTTACAGAACAGAAATGTCAATGATTATCTGAGGTGAGATGGACCAAGACCCTGTAACAAAGTGGTGGGCTGCAACAGTGATGCACGATACATCCGGACAGAAAACTATTCAAGGAAATGAGTGATCTATAAGTTGGGAGTTATATCTAGAAACACAAATACATTTACTGTAAACCTGTTTATTTCATTGGCGACTTTTTTTCCCCCATTTGCTGGAGAAAATTTGCTGCAACTATTTTTCAGTCTAAAAGCCTTATCCACACCTGTGTTATTATTACACACATTCAACAGACTGGTTTGTGACCAGAGCCTCATTGTCGCAAATACTGTATAATTACATACAAAGAAATATTCACCCCCATTTTATTTTCGCCCTCATTGCCAGCGGGTGAATTCAAGACTGGGCAAATTCCAATGTCTCATATTATCTTTCTTTAAAAACGACTCTGTCTTGGCAAATTGAAGATGGTGTGAAACTGTTAGCGAGTGTAGATGAGCAAAAATTACACAGGGTGAAAATAACCATGTATACAGTATTTCTTGCACACAAATTAAAGTTGTCTTAGAGTTTTCAATTCATTTTTTTGTAACCTACCTGTATTCAAACTTTTCATCATAATATTTTTCAGAATAGGAGATCTGATCAGCTGACATCTTTTTGTTTCAATTCAATTTCTAAAAGAGAAATTCATGTATCAATTGACAAATCATAAAAAATATTACAACTTCATTAAACAGTCTTTATTATCAGGATGCAACTCATTTTAAAAATTCCTTGGCTATAAAAATGGGCTCATCAGCAAGTATTAATTAAGATTTACATAAAATTAATCAATTTATTCTGAAAAGTTAGGTAAATTGTATCTCTTTCATTGAAACAAGTCTTATTTTTGTGTTCTGATGTCATCTTTATTCAGATTTGAAATAAATTCATGGATTTACCATATTTATATTTTTGATACTTCAAATTTTGTATATATCAATAATTCCTTTACAATAAGATTTCGTAATGTAAACCAGTTAACAATTTGCAAACACCAACAAGGGATATTATAACCTATTTGAAATATACATGTACACCACGCACTTCAAATGGATAAAAATGTAAGTATAAACCCCGGTACTAAAGAGATATGCCCATATTGCATAAAGCAGTATAAAACCATTAAAAAAATATTAGATATTGTTATTTGTAAGTTTTAAAAATTCAAATGTTCTTTATTTCCCCATGTTTATTTTCTATATCTATAAATCATTTATGACCTATGATTAAAACCTTATGTCCTTGATTTAGACAGGTAGCTTGGTTGGTAGAGTACCTGACTAGAGATTCATGGGTCCCTGGTTTGAATCCCATCACATTACAATATTAATTGGTAAAAATATTATTGTCTGTCCCAAGTTATTGCTTCCATCATTTTTTGATGGTTTTTAATTAAAATAAACATACCAGTCAATGAAGTACATTTCAAATAAAATACAGAATTTCAAAGGAACAAAAACAAACATCATATGGAATTTCAAATGGGAAATGTTTACATCGTTTCTCCATTTCAAAATTCTTGGGACACCACACAAAATTTTTTAACATTATCATCCAGGACACTTAATTTTCATGTCTTCAGTGATGCAAAATCCCCATTGATTAACTATTTTTTCGATGTGTATGGAGGCCTGAAATGGTGGTGGGGGTGTTCAAAACAGATAATCTTTACCGGAACTTTTTATTCTAATGAATGAATGATGTAGTTTGGCCACAAAGGTATTTATGATAATCAAAATATTACGCAAAAGTGGTGGAAACAGAAACTTGGGACAGAGTACAATATCAAGTGCAACAATTTTTTTATAGGCAAGTTTTTCTATAAGCCTACAGTTTGTTCAATTGATCATTTTTGATCCACAAGAAAGTTTTGCATATAAAATTACTGTATCAAAGACTAAATCTGTAACAAAACCTTTCTTCAACAAATGTTGCACATTATTCCTCTATTAATCGAAGTACTGGAGAACTGACGGGAGTTGATTTTATCAATGTTTATTTATTTTAAAATCAATGATATGTTATTTTGCATGACAAGTACAGGTAGTTTCTAATCTGTATTTGAATTACGCACATTTTTATAATATGAGTTTTCGGACTTTTCGACACAAGAATGTTGATAAAACCCCATATGAATCATGTTAAGTAATACTTAAAGATAGAATAAATTCATCAAACTATGTTTCAGTGATAGAAATATTTCTGGATAATTTATGGATCCAAGCAATACTGAACTCTCGTCTCGTTCAACCAACGCTCGGCTATCGCCGTTAATCCCCGTCTCAAGTCTCAAGCAAGAGAGACTCTCTGCTTGTCGGAGATTTACGGAGACAGCCAAGCGTCGAGTTGAATGAGACTCCGGCGTAAGAATACATACAACTACAAAAAATATCTAAATTGTTTGTACCATTTAAAATCTGACTTTTTTAAGGTAATTATTAATATGTTTCCTTGAAAAACAATGCTTTCGCATACATTATTTCGAATTTATCAATTATTCTCAAGAACTAATTCTTGTCAATGGCGATGATTCGTGCTTTGGTCCAAACACTGTTTCACTTTCGGTTTGTCAGAGTAACTGCATAGGAGAGTTGATTAAAATCAACTCCCAAAAATTGGGATTATAACAATATTATTTGCAAAAATGGTTAATTTATACCCCATATGGGCAAATGCCAATCGTGATACTATAAGATGACAGTATCTATCTAAGTAATGAAAACATACCCCTAAAAACCCCTGGGAATAGGTTTTTAACAAAATGTCTAAAAATTGCAAAAAAAGTACAAAAAATTTAGCCGTATGTGATGAACTATACAATACATAGCTTGAAAATTGAAAGGTAAAAGTGTAAGCGTTTGTTGTCTTTGTTAAACAAATAAGTTGTACAAACAGACGACAATACATTACTTCTCAATACACATTGAAAATTCAAAATTATGACCCTTGTTGTTGTTACCGTCAGGTTCTTGTAAGTCGGGTATTTTGTTTTCCGCGGTCTTATTCTGTGAATTCTGCTAAAAATAGACATTCGGATATTTCTGGAACCCATTATAACTTCTTTTTTTTTAAATATGAATAAATTTGAAATTAAACATTTATCTAAAAGCAACTTAATCACTTTATAAATCTATTATTCGATCAACCGATCACATCACATAGCATAAATTATTTTCATGTTTATCATTTAACACATTACATGATTTTTTCAAATATCCGCATAACATATTTTTAAAAAATGAGAAGTTTATTCGGAATACCTTGCGACTGAACAATGGAACATACTAAAGACCTGAAATACTAATGACCTGAAAGACCTGAAAGACCTAAAATTTTATATAAATGATACTTTTATAAGATTTTGGTCAAATGAAATTATTTTGTGGGGGTTTAAATCATATTTCCAGGAATAATTTTGTTTAAAAAAATATCATAATGATCAGTTATTCAAGCAGAAATATGAAAGACCTGAAAATTTGAATTGACCTGAAAATTTCAAATGACCTGAAATTTTATATCATTGATATAAATGATACTTTTATAAGATTTTGGTCTAATGAAATTACTTTGTGGGGGTTTAAATCATATTTCCAATTGTGTTAAAAAATATTATAATGAGCTGTTATTTACGCAGAAATATGAAAGACCTGAAAATTTGAATTGACCTGAAAATTTGAGCTGACCTGAAATTTTAAATGATTGATACATTTCTATGTTCCGTGTCAATTTTAATGTCTATTGTTGAGTTTTTATCATATTTTCAGGTATATATGTGTTAAAATATATCAAACCGATCAATTATTTATGCAGGAATACGGAAGACTTGAAAATTGAATCGCCATGGAACTGAATATTAACTGACCAGAAATTTTATATAATTGATACATTTGTATATTCCGTGTAAATTTTAATGTATATTTGTGCGTTTTTATCATATTTCCAGGTATATATGTGTTGAAATATATCATTAAATAGCACCATTATCGGTTATTTACGCTTTAAATTCAAAATTGCACTAATTTAACAATCACGCCATTATGGTTATCTAAGGGAAAATACAAAAGTGAAAGAGTTAAAGATATATGGAATATCTTGTTTAATTTTGATTCAGTCATGTGTAATTATACACTGTTTCGGTTCATTAAAGTTGTGTATACACCATACAGGTAAATATGAATGGGGTGTAATACCCTCCTCCCCTCAATTACAGATTAACCCCTTTGTTTGCCACCTAACGGGACTAGCCAATGTGTGTTCTAAATAAACACAACCAAATAATCACAAATAGAGTCAAGAAAGTTGTAATGAATCATTAAAGTTTATATATTGTTATTAATTACCTAAATAGTTGGAAAATAAATGCAATTTCATCTAGAGTATTTTAAGTTGTTAAAAGAAAGATAATTATATATTTATTCATTCTTTAATTATTTTTTAAAGGTCTACAGGTTATCAAAGTGTATAAATTACAGATAAAGTACAGAATTAGGTGTTTTGATATAAGAAGAACAACAACAAAAGTCAACTACAAATTATTGTTGTTAATTTCAAAATAAAGTATTGCAGCAGTTTACATATCGATGGTTTCTCATAGAAATACTTTCAAATATATTTTTCACTGTATTCAATAAATATTGGACCTACAAATATTGAAGTTATATATATATTTTTTTGACATAGGGTATATTGCTTTTTTGAATATAATAGACTGTAAATTCAATTCACTGTATATAGTGTATCATATATTAGGTAAGGTTAGTATAGCCCCGTCCTTCGGGAGGGTTAAAACCACTAATGCTCAAGCGTACAATATTACATTACAACATTAATATTGACACAGAACATAGAAATGTATCAATTATATAAAATTTCGGGTGCTGGTCACTTCGCCCCAAAGCCAAAGCGCCCCATGCACGAGCGCCCCAAATTTTTCTTGGTGCGCCCCAAGTACAATTCACGAGCGCCCCAAGTGCATGTCACGAGCGCCCCAAATGTTGCTTTTTTTCATGATTAAATTTTTTCAAGTGTATGTCACGAGCGCCCCAAATGTTGTTTTTTTTCATGATTAAATTTTTTCACGAGCACTGAAATTGATATTCATCAAACAATATCAATCAAACAATATGACAATTATCTACCCAATTGACCTTCCAACGCCCCCCCCCATTACGTCACATATTGTGTTGGGTGTTATTCCTTCGTTGACATTCGTACGATTGCAAGAAAAAGGTAAGTGAATATTCTCATTTATTTTCTCTCTCTACTTAACAAAACATTAATTTATTTATTTAATTTATAATTTTTCTTTTATTTATTTTAATTTTATTTAGCACGGTCATACTAATATGTATCTTTAGGAAACTTTTGCAACCAATTTAACAACAGAATCAATAATGTTCGGATCTTTAATATACCTGAGTTTACCTAAACATATTCCCCTGTTCGGTGAGGTTTCTTTAATTAAATTTTTTTAAGAATCTCGGAAAGAGGTATGCAAATATATATGCATTTAATCGTTCATATTCTATCGACTCAAGATAAAACATTCAGAAATGGGGGGGGGGGGGTCGTAATATTTTAAGTTAACAAATGTTCATATATACAGATATAAACAGAATCTTTATATAAAGGTTTCTTGGTGTTTACGCCAAATTAAAGAATTTACAAATAAGGACAATTTGAAGAACCTACAACTATGCATACCTTCAAAGTTTTAACTGGATACTTATTACGAAATTCGAATCATAAGAACAAACTTAGATCAAAATTTTCCATGTAATTAGATTTTCTTGTTTAGTAATAATTAATTTAAAGAATATATGCCAATATTTGTAAACAGGTCTGTTAATTGCTTCCTTTATAAATATCACGTTTCTTTTTGGTGTGTTTTAATTCATTATTGATAGTTTCTACAAAATACCGAACACAATTAATGTATACATACAATACACACAGTGATTACTAGTACATGGTGTACACACATCTAATCAAAGGGGTACGCGACGAAGCCAACGTCTCCCGCGTGTCTGGGTACGTTTTCTCCTGATACCGTGACAGGATACCCCTTTTAATGTTTCCAAATATACCCTTCTATTACATCATCGTCAGTTGTCTTCGGAAGCTGATGTTTTAACACATACGGTATATGTAATACAAAATAAATAATGACACACCCGTCCCATTGGCCCTATATATCACTGCAAATACAATTATAACATATATAATACACATATTACGCATTCTATTTTTTTTTCTTATAAATAATGATTGACTGTAAATGTAAGCTTAAAAAACATATTTAGAGGTTTGCGCGGAAAATTTGAGAGTAGAAGAACAATTGTGTTGGATTATATCTGACATTATAAAAAAATTTCCTTCAAAAATAAGAATACTTTGTACAATTCAACAGAATTGGTGCGCTCGAAATAAAAAAAAAAATTGAGGTATGTATTTTGGGGCGCTCGGAATAATAATGTGTAAGTTTAATGAGATTCCATCGAAGATTAATAAGGACTAATAAACAAAACCATTTTGGGGCGCTCGTGAAATTAATCCAAACTTGGGGAATCACACACCAACGTTGATTTTAGTTCAAAGTAGAATAATCTCATTGGGGGGGGGGGGGGGGGGGGGGGGGCGTTCGTGTAACTGATGCTTATTTAACGTAAAAGTGAGATTCTCCAACATACATTTTAAAGCAAAATCAGGTTTCAAATATTTATTACACATGAGGTCAAATATTAACTTTATAGCAACATAGAATGCTGATTTGAATTATTTTGGGGCGCTCGTGGAAATGATTTCCTAATCATAAGATAGTTTTCTTACAAATCTTAGGCAACTCCAGGGCACGTTCGTAAAAAAAAATAATCCAACAAGATTCTATGCTGAAAGACATAATCAGGAAAATCATTTTGGGGCGCTTGTGAAAACGATCCCGATTTTAGTACAATATTGGAAAATCCAATTTGGGGCGCTCGGGCAAATTATTCAAGACGTAAGGTGTAATGATACAACAAGATTCTATGCAGAAAGACATAATCAGGAAAATCATTTTGGGGCGCTCGTGAAAACGATCCCGATTTTAGTACAATATTGGAAAATCCAATTTGGGGCGCTCGTGCAAATTTTCCAAGACGTAAGGTATAATGATAATTTTACTTTGGGGCGCTCGTGAATACATTTGGGGCGCTCGTGAAACGTAATTGGGGCGCTCCAAAAAAAAATTGGGGCGCTCGTGCATGGGGCGCTTTGACTTTGGGGCGATACGACAGTAACCCAAAATTTCAGGTCAATTCAAATTTTCAGATCTTTCGTACTCCTGCATAAATAATTGATCAGTATGATATATTTTAACACTTATATACCTGGAAATATGATTAAAAACTCACAAATAGACATTAAAACTGACACAGAACTTAGAAATGTATCAATTATATATAATTTCAGGTCAGCTCAAATTTTCAGGTCAATTCAAATTTTAAGGTCTTTCGTACTCCTGCATAAATAATTGATCAGTATGAACTATTTTAACACTTACATACCTGGAAATATGATAAAAACTTACAAATAGACATTAATATTGACACATAACATAGAAATGTATCAATTATATAAAATTTCAGGTCATTTGAAATTTTCAGGTCAATTCAAATTTTCAGGTTTTTCATATTTCTGCGTGAATAACTGGTCATTATGATATTTTTTAAACGAAATT